>NC_045170.1:3288745-3363813 GCF_900700415.2 Clupea harengus | reverse complement strand
ATCGAAAACTGTATTTATTTATTTTATGAAAAGCTAAATATTTGACACCACAATCAGATCTTTGCCTCAGTGCTTACCATATTTTCTGTGATTTTCTCCAGATTGTGATTAAGCCTATATTGTTACTAGACTGTGTGTGTAAAAGTGTCAATCAATAAGACTGTGCTCTATATAAACAAAACCACAAATCACTTTTTATCGTAAGAACATTTAATCAGGACGAAACAATAAAAAAAATAGTGCTTTATCAAAAAAACAACGTATTACACACACCACACACCACACACACACAAACACATGGCAGTTTTTATAGAGTAAACAAAGGTACATCAAAACAAGAAACATTGATGCACAGAAACGCATAACATTTTAAAATAGAACTTAAGAGTAACAGAGGCACTACAGTTCACCATAGAACATAGCATGAACTTCGAGGTCCTGTTGATCCGCACAATCTTGGAGAAACACCTCCATGTCCTCTTGTTGTGTGAATATCAACAAGAAGGGGTCTTTAGCCTCCAGGTCATCGCTGGTTCTCAGCGTGCGCAGTGCATCCTCTTTTTCCACCTCTGTCATATAAATAATTGTGGGCAAGGAGACACGTCCCTGGAACCGCGTCATATGGCGCCTTGTCCACTCCACTGCAGTTGTCAGGTCTGACATGATGTTTGTGGTCTGGGTTAGGGAAAGGGAAAGATAGGGTTAGTAAGGGAAAGATTAAAAAAAAAAAAAAAGGTATGCCGTCTTCGGTAAGCTCTACGCTGACAGCCAGCTAAACTCTTCCTACAAATCACGACTCTGAAGATGTACGTAGTCCACAGGTTTAATGATAATAGATAGGAAGTGTAAACTGAAATTTACAAAAGACATAGACAAATAAATTCGAGCATAAACATATAGTCATTGCATACAGTTACGATAGGTTAAATAAACATATATTGTATCTCACAAAATTCACAACAAAGGATAAAACATACCAACGATGCCTTGTTAAGGTCCAGATGTATGCAGGTTAGCTGTAGATAACACGAACATTAAATAATACGCTTGAATTGGCTGAACTGATTAGTTCGTTTGTCTTATTTATAGTTATAAACTGGTCACGCGAATTGACAGTTAAGGCTTGATTTGTAAAATGACAACTTGAAATAAAAACACTTATTGAAATGCACGAACCATAACGGAAACACAATAGAATGTTAAACATTGTGACAAAACATCTATTCTCTCACCTCCCAACCAGACACATCGTAACAAAACACTCCCCACCTGACGTGGATACACGTCACAACAAAAGTCCATACACAATTAATTTACTGGGCCTCTGGAGGTAGAAGGAGCACTATTTCAGTGACTGGCCTAAGAAAGAGACTAGTCCCTCCTGGTTTGATGGTCTTCACCTCGACCTGGCGCACTTTACTGTCCTTGCCAGGGAAGGCCTGTGTTATCAGTCCAAGAGGCCATTCATTCCTGGGTGCTTGTCTGTTCTTAAGGAGAACAACACTTCCTGGCTGAATGTTTGGCTGGGTGGACTGCCACTTCTTGCGCGCCTGTAGTGTTGGGAGGAATTGCTTCTTCCAGCGGTCCCAGAAGGTGTTTGACAGGTGCTGAACCTGTCGCCACTGGGACTTGTAGAGGTCAGCAACTCCGAACTCACCGGCAGGAGCAGGAAGAATGTTCATCTTTTGCGTGAGAAGAGCTGCTGGCGTGAGTATGAGTGGGTCATCAGGGTCCGTTGTCACTGGAACAAGTGGCCTGGCATTGATGATCGCCGCTGCTTCTGCCATGAAAGTCACCAGCACTTCGTGGCTGAGCTTGTCTTTCAGCTGGAGGAACATTGAGTCCAGAATTCTCCTTGTCAGTCCTATCATTCTTTCCCATGTTCCGCCGTAATGGGATGCATGCGGAGGATTAAAGGTCCAAGTGCAGCCCTTGTCTGACAGGTAAGTCTTTACCGCAGAGCTGTCAATGTTGGATGGTATCTTCAACTCTTTGCAGGCACCGATGAAGTTCGTGCCGCGGTCTGAACGAATGTGTTTGACTGGCCCGCGTACCGAAAGGAAGCGCCGTAGCGCGTTGATGAAGCTAGACGTGTCGAGGGATTCTATGACTTCAATGTGCACAGCTCTTATGCTCATGCACGTAAAGATCACCGCCCACCTCTTACTGTGTGCGAAGCCACCTCTGGTCTTGCGTGATGAAACGTTCCAAGGGCCGAAGACATCCAGACCCACGTTTGTGAATGGAGGGTCTGTTGACAGACGATCAGCTGGCAGATCAGCCATTTTTTGGATGCTGAGTGGAGCTCTGAGTTTTCTGCAGGTTATGCACTGGTGGATGATGCTGCTCACTCTTTTCTTCCCACCAACTATCCAAAGGCCAGCTGAGCGGACCGCCCCTTCTGTAAAGTGACGGCCTTGATGATGGATTTGTTCGTGGTGGTGTCTGATGAGCAAAGTGCCGATGCAATGCTGACCGGGAATAATCAGAGGAGTCTTTTCACTCTGTTCAAGGTTTGAAAGGTGAAGGCGACCTCCGACTCTGAGAAGGCCATGTGTGTCAATGAACGGATCCAGATTTCTGAGAGGGCTTGTTTTTGGCATCTTTTCTTGCTTTTGAATGCACTTTATCTCTTGACTGTATATTTCCTGTTGAACTGCTTGGATGATTATGACTGAAGCTTTCTCTGATTCTTCAACTGTGAGTTCTGCTTTGCAGTAATGCCAGCCCTTGCATGTACTGTTTTCTCTCTGAGTCGTCTTGAAGTGACGAGCTATGTGGATGAGGCGAGTGACTGCACGAGACAGTGACTTCCAGGTGGAGAACTTGGCGAAGCGTTGAGAATCAAGCTGCTTGGACGAGGCTATGGTGCTTAAAGTAGACACCAGAGGGCGGATGTCTGGGTCTGAGCTTGGGTCAACAAGGTTAAAGGCACTCTCAGAGAGGCTGGGCTCTGGCTTATACAGGAATTTGGGTCCACTCAGCCAGTTGGTGTCGTTCAGGTGGCCAGCAGGAACAGAACGTGTTGCGTGATCTGCCGGGTTCTGGTCTGTTGGCACGTAGCACCACTGGTCTGGGCGGGAGGATCTTCGGATGCGTAGCACCCGGTTGCTGACGTAGACATAAAAGCGCCTGGTCTCATTGCAGATATAGCCCAGGACCACTTTGCTGTCTGAGAAGTAGGTTATGGTGTCAAGCTGCAGGTCTAGTTCTGCTGAAATCAAGTCTGCTAACTCAACAGCAAGCACCGCCGCACAAAGTTCAAGTCTTGGCACTGTGTGTTCAGGGCGGGGGGCCAGCTTAGCTTTTCCCATGACAAATCCGATCTGGTGGTTCCCATCAGCGTTTGTGACTTTGAGGTAGCTCACAGCACCGATGGCTTTGACTGACGCGTCACAGAAGATGCACAGTTCTCTTCTTACTGCTGCTGACGGTGAAGCCTGTGTGTAGCATCTGGGAATGGAAAGCTTAGAGAGCTCGGACAGAGAGGCTCTCCATGATGTCCAGGCATCCTCCATGGCTTGAGGCAAGGGTGCATCCCAGTCGCCGTTCTCAGCGGTGAGCTCTCGCAGGATAGCCTTGCCTTGGATTGTGACAGGTGCGACGAATCCAAGCGGGTCGTAGAGGCTATTGATGGTTGACAGGACACCGCGGCGGGTGTAAGGCTTTGTCTCGCAGGAGACGTTGAACAGGAAACTGTCTGTTTGGAGGTTCCAGTCGAGTCCGAGACTGCGTTGGAGCGGAAGCATGTCTGCATCGAGGTCAAGGTCTTTGAGGTCACTTGCGTGGTCACTGGATGGAAAGGCCTCCATGACCTCTTTGCTGTTCGCTGCGATCTTGTGCAGTCTCAGGTTTGACTTGGAGAGAACTTCCTGTGTCTTTTTTAGCAGGTCGACAGCCGCCTCAACTGTGGGCAGGGACTTCAGCCCATCGTCGACGTAGAAGTCCCGCATCACGAAGTGTTTCACATCTGGGTCGATGTGGAACTCGTTGACTTGAACAGACTTGTGTAGGCCGTGAATAGCTACTGCAGGTGAAGGGCTGTTTCCGAAGACGTGGACCCTCATGCGGTAATCCACGATGGCTTTGGAGAGGTCATTGTCTTGGAACCAAAGAAAACGTAAGAAGTTCCGGTCTTCTTCTCTTACCCCGAAACAATAGAACATCTGTTCTATGTCGGCTGTGAAGGCGATAGCCTCTCTTCTGAACCGGATCAGCACTCCGAGCAGCGTGTTGTTCAGGTCAGGTCCCGTTAACAGCACATCATTGAGTGACACGCCGTTGTACTGGGCACTGGAATCGAACACCACACGAATTTTCTTTGGTTTCTTCGGATGATACACCCCAAACGTTGGTAAATACCACCGTTCTTCATCTTCACTGAGAGGAGGAGCTAACTCAGCATGGCTGTTCTGTAACATCTTGTCCATGAAACTGAGAAAGTGTTCTCTCATCTCAGGCTTTTTGTCAAAGTTCCGCTTGAGAGACATTAGGCGCCTCAGCGCTTGTGGCTTGTTGTCTGGGAGCCGTGGGCGTGGACTCTTGAAAGGTAATGGTGCCACCCAACTGTTGTTTGAGTCTTTCCATAGGCCTTCATCCATTATCTTCATGAAAGTGGCATCCTGAATGGAGGGAGCCACCTGATCGTCATCCTTGGTCCGCTTGAACACCGTGCATCCAAGGTGATCGGCTTCACAGGTGAGGTGGTCCGCAGGATACGCTGGGGGCTGACCAGTGATGTTGACGCTGCTGAAGTTCTCTTTCACATGGAACACGTTGGGGCATGGAGCAAAGAGAGTGGGGCGTTTCAGCTCTGTGGTGTTCGTGTGGAACGTGCTGATTGTCAGTGGTTTGTGGACATTGCCTAGGCACACATTTCCAACAATGACCCACCCCAAGTCCAACTTCTGTGCAAAGGGCAGGTTGTGAGAGCCATTCACCTGTTTGCGGACTTTATGCACTCTGATAATGTCCCGTCCTAAGAGAAGCATGATTGGGGCTTGGGGGTCGATGTCTGGGATGCGGTGTGCCAATGACCTTAGATGAGCATGATGGAGAGCCACTTCGGGGGTTGGAATTTCCTCTCTGTTGTTCGGGATGTCATTACATTCTATGAGACTTGGTAATGGTATGCGAACAGTTCCATCAAAGGATTCTACTTCATAAGCATTGGCTCTTCTGCCTGCTGATTGCTTCACTCCAGCACATGTTCTCAGTGTGTATGGAGCGCTTGGACTTTGGTCGTTGAACACGTCGAAGAACTGTGAACGAGCCAGTGACCTGTTGCTCTGTTCGTCCAGGATCACATACAATTTCACTGCTTTTTCTCTATGGCCAGTCGGATACACTTTGACGAGGCATATCTTCGAGCACGAGCGGTCTGTGAGCTCGCCACCGCAGACTTTAGTGCATTTGTTGTTGACATGAGACTGTGGTGAAGCTCCCTCCTGCTCCCCGCCGTGCTCAGAAGCATGGCCGACCTCTTGTTTCCAGGGTGCAGGTCCAGGGTGAAGTGCTGTGTTGTGTCTGTCGCTCTTACATTCAGAACACTGTACGTTGATCTTGCAGTACTTTGCTATGTGGGACGATGAAGAGCAGCATTTAAAGCACACATTGTTATCTTTGAGCAGTGTTTTGCGCTCTTCAATGGGCTTCTCTCTAAATGCCCGACACTTACGCAGAGGGTGTGGCAGGTTGTGCAGTAGACACAGTTTATCACCGTTGTTTGTAGGTGGCTCACCCATGTCAGATGTGGCTCTGGGGGATACCTCTGTCTTGTGAACGGAGACCTCTCGCTGTCTGTTTGGCTTCCATGCTGTTTTCTCTGTCCAGGGAGCCGTGTCTGTGCTGGCGATGAAGTTGAAGCTGGGATCGTTCATAATGCATGCCTGCTGGCAGACAAAATCCACAAAGAAGGCAAAGGGAGGATAATTCACCTGTTGCTGACGCTTGTAGGCTGCGCCTGCTGTCGCCCACCTCTCCTGAAGGCGAGATGGGAGTTTCTGTACGATTGGGTTGACGCCCCTCGCCGTGTCAAGGAAAGCGAGGCCGGGCAGGTCTCCTTCACCCTTAGCTGCCTGCAGTTCCATTAATAGATCGCCCAGCTTCGTCAGCATAGATCCATCTCGGCTTGTTACTTTTGGGAAGCTGTCAATGCGTTTGAACAGAGCATTTTCTATTACCTCTGCTGAGCCGTACGTTTGCTCGAGCCTGTTCCATGTCATGGCCAGTCCTGCTTCTGGGTGGTGTATGTGGATTGCTCTTATCTGTTCAATGTGTTCTGCTGACTCCTTGCCCAGCCACTTAAACAGAAGATCCATCTCCTCACTCGGTGTCAGATTAAGGCCACTGATGGCATTCAGAAAGGAGCGTTTCCATGCTCTGTAGTTTTGTGGCTTGTCGTTAAAATGAAGTAGGCCTGTAGCCACAAGTTCACGGCGGGCTAAATATCTTACAAAGTCATTTACATGTGAATAGCCATTATCAGAGCTCGGTGGTATGGCATAACATGCATGAGAAGGACTGTTGCAACTATGTGGCCTGGAATGGCGTGCAGGATCAACATGCTCACCGCTGAACCCGACGCGAGGCGGATCAGCATCTTCACACATCCTGGCTAGTGGCCCATGGATATACTCTTCTGTGTGGATGAGAGGCTGCTGTGAGGGGAGAGGATGTGGAGTAGTGTTGTTCTGATGCAGATACGACTCAGCTTTGATGTGTTCAGCCACATATCGCTTTGTGCGTTCTGAAGCCACCAATGGGACAGAGTCCATGTTTAGCCCACACCTGTCTCCCTCACTATTCTCATCAGTAGCAGCCTCAAGTGCATCCGCTTCAGCAATGGCTGCAGCTGCCTCTCTTTTATGCCTAAGCAATTCCAACTTCAATTTCAATTTAGCCTCTTCTTCAAAGTAGAGCAGACGTGCCTTTGCTGCTTCGGCTCTTGCTCTAGCTTGGACTGCCGCAGACCTTATGGATGATGCGCTGGATCTCACTGAGCACTGAGCTTCCGAGCGTGTATTTAAAGATGTGGTTGCCCTTGGCAACGACATGGCGGTTAGCTGTTAGCTTGCGTTATCTTGCCTGTTGAAAGCTCGTTGTTTACTGTGCCGTCTTCGGTAAGCTCTACGCTGACAGCCAGCTAAACTCTTCCTACAAATCACGACTCTGAAGATGTACGTAGTCCACAGGTTTAATGATAATAGATAGGAAGTGTAAACTGAAATTTACAAAAGACATAGACAAATAAATTCGAGCATAAACATATAGTCATTGCATACAGTTACGATAGGTTAAATAAACATATATTGTATCTCACAAAATTCACAACAAAGGATAAAACATACCAACGATGCCTTGTTAAGGTCCAGATGTATGCAGGTTAGCTGTAGATAACACGAACATTAAATAATACGCTTGAATTGGCTGAACTGATTAGTTCGTTTGTCTTATTTATAGTTATAAACTGGTCACGCGAATTGACAGTTAAGGCTTGATTTGTAAAATGACAACTTGAAATAAAAACACTTATTGAAATGCACGAACCATAACGGAAACACAATAGAATGTTAAACATTGTGACAAAACATCTATTCTCTCACCTCCCAACCAGACACATCGTAACAAAACAAAAGGGTTTAGTAGATTTGACATTATTCAAGGGAGCTCCCATATTACACCACACCCTGACAGGTTACCTTACCTCCACAGTTGGTCTTTTACAAGGAGGGGGGGGACTCCTCCACAGTCAGGGCCTCCACTGCTGCATCAAGGCAAAAATGAGTTTCATTGAACAATCACTATACTATGAAATCGTCTAACACAACCTTGCCATGCACATATGTCAAGTATGTTGTAGAACAGATCAGTCTCTATAAAGTCATGAATTGTCCAGAGAAACATGTCCAAAAACTTAAGAAAGAAAATATTACCACACTGTCCTGCTGTGTTGGTTATCTGCCTCCTTTTTCTGCTTTTGTCAGATGACAGCCTTCAGCAGAGGTTTGACATAAGTAAATCTTATGGATGGCAACATATAGAAGGGTTCAAATGTCCAAGTTTTTCATAAGTTAAAAACAGTTGGAAAAACCCAAGTTAATAGGAGTTACCTTGGTGGAAAGTTGTCCAGCAACAGAATTGACCACCATCGCCTTGCAATGCTCATGTCCGACTAGTTTGTGGAAAAGCACACATTTTAATTGAAACATAGACCTTATAAGATGAAATGTTAAAAAGCGTTTGAAAAACACACCTCTGTGAAGTCAAAAGAGAGGCCAAAGACGATGTAGACAGCATACTGTAAACAAACAAATTGAAGTATCCATGAACAAACCACAAGATTACAGGAAGGAATTATGCAAGGAACACAGGATGGCAATATTTCTTACCATTAGGATGAACACCCCACAACTATTAGAGCCTCTCTGCTTGGGAATGCCCTGTGTTCGGGTTAAAGGTTAGAAAAATACATCAAAAAAGGTTTAAGAAGAGGTAAGCTGTGAATTGTTACAATTCCACTCACCCACACTCACATACCTCAAGGTTGTCACATGAAAAATCTGTCCAGACACTCACTTATCTCCTGAGAAAGTTCTCTAAAAAAAAAAATGGATAATGGAGAAAAACAGAGTATTATAATCACAGATGTGCACTGTACTACAATGCAGGTCCTTCAGATTTGATAACTGTGCCATGAGCACTTGCTTGGGTGTTTCCATTTCAGCAGGTGGAAAATTATGATTCTCTGATGCAGAATTCCTTTCATGTCACAAGTCATGACAAACACTGGGTGGGGGGAGCATTTTAGGATGAAGACAGCATGGCATATGGTATATAGAACCAAATGAACTGGCAAGTAAAAGTGAACCTTGAACCTTTCACGCAAGAACATTCCCTACAAATAACCTGTATTTAGCCTCCCATTGAGTTGAGGAAAAATATTTGTTTCTGTTTGGGCTTCAAGATCTGAAATGGTGCACCCCCGAATGATGGAACATGAAGAAACATGTACAAAACATAACTGATATCCATCTCATAAATGGGAAACACTAAGCACTAATTTAATACAAACTCACACATATCATCCAATGAGCTGGTTTCCATGATGGAAGGAGCACAGCGTCCTGCATTTTCACATCAACCTACAGACAGACAGAAGCATTATATGTTCATGCGCTATGTTTAGCTTTGAATGACAAACACTTTAGTATGAAGAATAACTATAAATCATTATATTGGTACATACAGGGAGGTGATCCATGGGGTCTGCTGAATATGGGGGCAACCAGGTGAGAGTCACATGGCAATCAGCAGCAAAGATGTCAATGTTCTAAAAAGTATTTTAGGTATCAGTGTGGATGTAAGCAAAATATGCTGACTTGAGTGTTCCAAAACTGTTAAAAAGATCTTTGCTACCTGTTGACTAGCTATTCTTTGTAGAAGCTGGAAACCCAAAATTCAGCACCTATTGGAAAAAAGGGACACTATACCACAAAGCACTGTACTTCACTGTTAAACTGTTAGTATGTCATGATATTCTTATTAGCAAGTGTAATGAAGTCCTTTCTCCTTAATGCAATGCCATCAGTGTATGCCACCTCCTCCTCATCACTCATGCCAAGAGTGTTTTGGAGCTGTCAGAAGCATAATCAAATATATTTTAAACATTTTATACAAGTTCAACATTAACTATATACAAGTACAAGACCACATCAATGTAGTCATCAGCAACCCTTCACCAGGTGTATATATTGATACCTGTTCATGGTGGGACAAACTCAGTGGCTTGCTCCACCTAGATTTGTCCGGAACAAAACTCCTGACAACTTCTGGAGTGGGTTGCCCTACTACCATTTCAGGAGTGAGGGGTGAGGTATCTATACAACAGACAAACCACAAATACACACCAAAATTAGAAATCAATTTACCCGCACACAATAACCTCCGAGTTCTTCATCTGAGGTGAACTCAAAACATGTACCTGCACAAACGTTGTATTAGTGCAGCTAATTAACGTTCGGGAAAACTCGCTAACATTCGCTGTCGTCTCAAACACATACCGAAGCAATGAGATTAAACATACACACATGATAGTCGTAGAGTAATATTACTTTCAATGCATGTTTACCTTAACAGTTCAATCCATGCACGCTAGATAAAACAGTACATTAAAAGCATGGACGTGGCTAGCGGAGTGTACGCCTAGTCACGTTAATCTAAGAATGTAGAAACTCACGGTGAAAAGGAAAACATTAACAAACTTTCTGTAAAACATGCAAACTGCTGTACGATCACTACAGTGCATGGAAAATAACATAACACATGGGATTCGTCAAAGTTATCAACTTAAACATCAATTTACTTTTAGAAAACTGATATACTACGATGGTCAAGCAACGGGGAGACGGAGGCGAAACTGTTGAACTTTCTTTTATTTTCCTTTAGAAAATAAATCAAAACATTGCCTTCAGGCTTTGGTGTGAACGTACAGCATCCGATCAAAAGCATAGGCTTCTCTGCTGATTACTTCAGTAATAGAAAATATGTACAAAACTTTTAACTTCCCATACACAGTGGAATGGGCATAACTGTAGCCTAAGTGCACAGAGTTACAGCACTTAATTCAAACCTATTTACATTATGGAGCCACATACCTTTAGAAAATGAATCAAAACATTGCCTTCAGGCTTTGGTGTGAACGTACAGCATCTGCACAAGCAAAATATAAAGCGTTACATATAGGCAACATCTACGTCAATATCCTATTGTACACTATCAGCGCTTGCTAGCCAGCAATGCGCCAGACAGAATGTCTGAACACATGGAACGATAGCTAATTAACGTTCGGTAAAACTCGCTAACATTCGCTGTCATAATAATAATAATACTTTCAATGCATGTTTAACTAAACAGTTAAATCCATGCATGCTATATTGAACAGTACATTTAAAGCATGGACGTGGCTAGCGGAGTTTACGGCTAGTCGGGAACATATCAGGTACAGTGCTTTGTACAGTCAACCTACCCGATCGGGTAGGGAAGCAGCACTGGACTACACGCATCAGATCTGCAGTACACCATATGGCCAAAGGTGGCGCCCATTCAAACAAGGCAGTTTAATTTAGGCGAAAATCATATAAAACCATAGCCTGACGATGTCATACTCATAATTCTAGTCAGAATATGAGTCTGATATCGCTCCATTGGGCTGTGATTATGGGGCGTGTTTCAACCGAACCAGGAGAAAAAATGCCTCTTCGCTCAATTGGTTACCTACAACCAATCAGAACAACGTAGTATGTGACCAGGGCCAGCTGATAAATTAAACTTTTACCGGATCCCGTAGGAAGGAAGGCAAAAACATCTTTTCGATTGACAAATGCCTTAATCGCGTTTCTCCGTTCCTCTTTCAAAATGAATGCACTGTCAATGTCTAAATGGACTCGAATCTATACATTTCAGCTCTCCAGCTGCAGCCATGTTTGTTGAAAACGAATTCAACTCGTGTGTTGGTGACGTGGTTGGTTACGTTAGGCTACTGTTGATCATCTGTCCATCATCGTATAAAGCCCGCCTTGACAATTTGATTGGTACGGCAATGTCTGTCCGCAGATCATTTCTCCTCAATGGAGTAATGCCAGACCGAACTTCCCAACCAAAAAATGTGTGGGCGGGGCTAAATTCGGTCTGGTATCCAGGCTAATAAAACCATACACTACATTTTGAACTCTGTTACATATGGTGCAGAGTACTAGTATTACAGTGCAGGTATTACAATGTACCACAAAAATAAACCTTGCAAACTCAAGGTATTCTTACCTGACATAATGAAAACCCTGGAGCGACTTTAAACTCCCGCAAGGAGACTTTCATCCAGCATTGAGAGATTTAACTCCCTCTCCGGCCCCTTCAGCACACTCGCACTCGCCCAGCTGCACATCATCCCAATCATCAGTCACGTCCACTCTTCCCAGCTGCACGTCATTTCACGCACCTGTTTCACACCCTACTTATACTCTTCACTGCCCTGACTCCGGTATCGTCGCCATCAGCAGGTTGTGTGACTGCACTCCCCGAGTCTGAACCGAGTCTGCCAACCGGAGAGGTGAGTGTGTGTGTGTGGTTGTTATATTATTTGTTGCATATTTGATAAACTTGTCTAAATTTGTATTTATTATTCCTTTTCTATTATTATTATGGCTGTCAATAGATAAACAAAAAATAACTAATTAATCTCACATTTTGAAATTCATTAATCTAGATTAATCGCGATTAAAAGTTTGTTTTTCTTCTAAAGACTACATTTTATAAATTAACGAGTAATCACTTCGGAACACCTCAGTCAGCCCACCGTCTTCAACTATGTTGTTGATGGGCCGACAGTCACCGGCAACCAAAACTGCTACAGCGTTGATAACCTTTTCACGGACTGGTCTAGTTATTTTTATAAGTCGTTGGGTGTGGGTTGGCGACCATCTAACCTGGGACTGCTTTTTGTCAGGTGCTTTGCATTAAAGTGATAATTTGAAGACGAGCTGCTTATGTGATGGCTAAATTCAGCTTGACAAATGCTACATAGCCTACAACTTTAGTTTTGTCGTTTGTTCCGTCATTTTGCCTCTTTAACAGAAACTTTCCGCCCAACAATCCCTCAGCTCTCACCATATTCCACTACTGTCTCGGTCTCTCCTATCTGACTGCAGGCACACGGCGGTTTCGTGTCGGGTCAACGCACACCGGAAGTAATCAAAGTTTCGTTAACATATTTTGTCAGGGATAATGTACTGTCCGTCATTATCCAAAAATAAATCCCGACGGGAAATCCCTTTCGTACTGAAGGGATTTATTGCGGTTTCTGAATGTATAAAGACCCTGTAAATATGTATTGTGCCACAGCTAATTTCTTGTATTTTAGCAAAATAAAAAAGCTCTGGCTGTTGGGTTCACCAGAACAGTGTTTGGCATTTTTGGCATTTGCCCTGTAATTTTAACATCATACTGTGGCAATTGAGAGTGAGGTCATGTCAAATATCAAACTGGGGTTTTGGCGTATCGACTGAGCGATAGCGAATATCAGATTCAGTAGCGATACTACACTTACAATACATTATTGTTTTCTTTACAGCCAGGATGAGGGTGATTTTGTCTCTTTGCTTTCTTCATTTACTTGGACTGACAGTTCTGGCTGAATATCAAGGTAAACCATAGCTTTTATTGGTTGTGAGATGCCACATTACACATGACCTCTGTTTTGTATACAGAATACATAGAGTTCAGCTGGGTGAGAAAGGTGAGTGCCATGTTACAATGGAACTGGTAAAAACATATCTTCTCATTACCGGATGTCTGCATTTCACATCTGATACTTATTTGATTCACTGTATACACAATGTAAAATTCTATATGGTAAAGACAAAAATAAAATGAAGAATAAATATATAATGAAGACTATTTTTGCATTCATTTCTTTATAGCCTTTATAGCATGTCATCTCAGATTACACTGATTAAGCCACATGTAGTGGATATAATGTAGAGATGTTAGTGTATTTTTCATATTGGAACTATAAACTAGATTATAGTTTGACTCAACTATCACCTGTAAAACTTCTTAGACACTGTACAGTTAGTTTTGCTGACCAATTTCTCTAATTCCCCAATTGGTGGAGCCATTATCCATTTAAAATAATCAATATTATCCCATGATCAAACCATGAATCTTTCTCCGGTGATCTACTGCAGATGGCCTTTTTTCATCTTACAAAATTGAATGTTTCAAAATACACTGTTGATCCATATGCAATGCAATGTCTTGCTTTTAACTAATTCATCAATGTACTGTATTCCCTCTTGTAGAACGTGGCTTTGAGGGGGGTGGCTACACAGTCAAGCCTTTGTTCTTTGGGATTTGCCTTAACAAAGAAAAGAAAATAAGATACGCTGCTGTTGTTGTTCAAGTCATATTGATGTGAAAAATATATTTTTTTACAGGTAGAAATGTAGCATTGTATGGAAAGGCCACCCAGTCAGACCTGATTGGAAACCCCTGGGCAGGGGAAGGTCATGCCCAAAATGCCATAGATGGAAATCGTGACCCACATTATCATCATGGATCTTGCACTGCTACTGATACACAGACTAATCCCTGGTGGAGGGTTGATCTACTGAGGCAGTACACTATTACTTCAGTGGTCATCACCAACAGAGGAGACTGCTGCTCTGAGAGAATGAACGGAGCTGAGATTCACATTGGCAGCTCCCTGCTGGACAATGGCAATGGCAATCCACTGTAAGATTATCATTTGCTCTAGTTGTTAACTGATTGAAAGTGACTGGGTAGAAAGGTTATTTCAGAATTTCTAATGCATAGACCCACGGTCCATTTCAATGAGCAGCTGCAAATGCAAAAGAAAGTGATAATGAATATTGTTTACTCTTCCGCCTCCTTCCCCTGATATCACTGTATTGCAGTAGGTGGTTTGTAAAGTGAATGGCAGAGAACCGCTTCACTGAGGCAACAGTTTATTTTTTTAAGTTTTAGGTACAATGTACCATAAACTCTTGACTCAAACTACATGTTCATTTTGTAACATGTTGCAATGTTATACAAGGAGTGCACTGTATTCAGTAATTAATCAACCAATTAATGAATAAGTAGAGATATTCTGTCCTGGCATGTTTGTCAAAGTGATTAATCATAAGGCAAACTCGGACAAGGTCATTGTTTTCATATATTTGTGCTGAATATTTGACATTTGTACACAACACTAACTCTTGACTTCACTTTCAGGGCAGAGGTTATATCCTCTATCCCAGCTGGGAAAACCCACACCTTCAGCTGGGATAAAGGGTTGGAGGGCCGCTATGTTAATGTCGTTTTGCCTGGAAACAACAAGATTTTGACACTTTGTGAGGTGGAGGTGTATGGCTATCTGGCCCCAAACGGTAAGCATTGTTCTTGTAAATATATCACACATCACAACATACACAAAATATTTAGGTTTTTTTTTAGAATAAAAGCATGTAAAAATGTTGCAATATTAAAACAACTTTGCAAATGTCTGTCAAGACTGAACAGCTTTAGAACAATTACAATTATTAATTGTTTTCAGTATCCCCACACTTGCTCGGATTTTTCGGTAAAGTAAATGGAAGAGGGATCTAAGTAAATTTCTTGTTCAAGAGGCATTTTACTTCCTGTCAATTAAACACATACTGTCACGTCTGCGCTGACATCCGCTCCGGTCACGGCCCCTTCAGCACACTCGCACTCGCCCAGCTGCACATCATCCCAATCATCAGTCACGTCCACTCTCCTCAGCTGCACGTCTTTTCACTTCTCCACATCACAATCACACGCACCTGTTTCACACCCTACTTATACTCTTCACTCCCCTGACTCCGGTGTCTGGTCTCGTCGATATATGGGCAAATCTACTGCCCCAGTCGCCATCTCCGCGACTCATCCATGGTTTACAGGATTCTGCCTCCTGTTCTGATTTTGTGATTTCCTTGTCCGCTGGCTTATCCCAACGAGCTCCCTGTCCACTGTCTTCCACATCAGCGAGTTCCGTGCCTCCTGGCTCCCAGGCATACGTTTCCCAGAGTTCCGTGCCTCACGACCCCAGGTCTTCCGTGAGTTTCTTTTCTGGCTTCGTGCCGTGTATTTCTGTTCTGCGCCCTCGCGGTTTTGAGCCAGAGTTAGACTGTTTCTGTGATCCTAAGTTCGTATTCTTAATTATAATCTCTGTCTTGGTTTGTTTGTTTACAATCCCCTGTAAGTTCAATAGTTACTCCCCATACACCCAAAGTTTGTCTTCCGGAGTTAGACACCGTGTATCTTGGTTCTGTTTTATTTTGCCTTTCTAGTTACATTCCTGAGTCCTGTTAAACACTTGGTTAAGTGTAGTGTCTTGTTTACGTGTTCCAGAGGGCGACTCTGTTTAGTCTAGTTCTGTCTCTTTTCTAGTCCTGTCTTAAGTTTGTCTTGCATACTTCTGAGTGTCTCCTATTTGTTTCTTAGTACGCCCTGTTTGTGTCCTGTTCCCTGGCTGTATTCATTAATAAACTCTTTCATCCGAAAACCTTCATCTGAGTTCTGATGTCACATGACGCATACAGTATACTTTTCTGCACATGGTCAAAGCTGTTCAGAAAACAAGCAAAGCTAATCTGATCTGATGTGATGTAAGCATAGGAGCAGTAGATAACCTTGTTGAAAACAATTGAATTGCCAAAAAACATACTCAACCACTTCAGACAGGGCATGGTTCTTAACTGTACATAATTGTTAGCCTAGTTGCTCATTTGTCATTGTTCTTTCATTGTTTCCATTCAGGTGAGAATGTGGCTTTAAGAGGGAAAGCAACTCAGTCAGACCTTTATGGAAATGGATTCGCATACAATGCCATTGATGGGAATCGTGACGGCATGTATCGCCATGGTTCCTGTACTCACACAGAAGCTCATCTCAACCCTTGGTGGAGAGTGGATTTGCTCCAAAAATATAAAGTCTTCTCTGTGATAATCACCAACAGGAAGGATTCTGCTCCCAGTAGACTGAATGGAGCTGAAATCCGAATTGGAAATTCTTTGGACAACAACGGCATCAACAACCCCAGGTAATAATTGGTATCTCAACACCATGTTGACACCAAAGTAGCTCTCAGTTGACATGCCGTTCTTTGTATTGTCCTTGGCATGCATCATTTTTCTGTAACTGCACCCTATGACATCCGTTACCCTCTACAAAGGACTAGACTATTTGGAATACTTACTAAAACAATGACAGGATGGTATAGTTTATGCTCAAGGATCCTGTATTAATGTGAGGTTATTTTGAACTATATCCTTTTCAGGTGTGCCGTAATCTCCTCTATTCCTGGTGGAGTTTCCAAGACCTTTGAGTGTAATGGGATGGAGGGACGCTATGTTACCGTGGTGATTCCTGGACGTGCAGAGTACCTGACTCTCTGTGAGGTGGAGGTATATGGATCACCGCTGGACTAAAGCCCAGGGAAACAGCACAGGAGGAGACAAGCCATCTGTACACCAATATTCTTGTAGCTGTATATTTTGGCATAACATTTTATATCTGTCATATGAAAGTCCTTAGCAATGATTGGGTGTCTGATTAACAAAGTGTAGGTTATGCCTATCTCTCTTTCTCTGTGTCTCTCGCTCTCCTACCTGTAGGTACATAGTCTAAGTGTAATATTCCATTTCTCCAGGGAGTGTTGGATATTTCATATTGAATTATTGTGCTCTGTTGTGTGATGAATCAAAGCCAATTAAAGAATGAAATGCACTCCTGTGTGGTTTTGAGTTCACATTCTACAAATACACATGACTGGTTCATTTCACAAGCTTGAGTGGAGCAGTTCCTATCCCTGCTGCTCAGAGGTGACTTTATCTCTTGAAACAGTAACAGGACGCAGTCCAGATGTAGCAATGTGCTTTAAGAGCTTTTGTACATGTCAGCTTACACATCATTTTTCTTTGTCTTGGTCTCAGAGCAGCTTCACAAGTAAATGCATGCTGATGTGCCCATTTACCTATCTTTGACATGGCTGTCAGCTCAGCAGATATGCAAGGAGATAAGCCAAAGGAGAGTGGGTCAGAGGCCAAATTAAATGTCAACACTGCTTGGGATTTTTACAGCCAGAAACCTAACTCTCTTCATCACTCTTGACCTACCTGAAAATGTCTTGTCTTGCTCACCTTGACCCTTGGGTTGATCTACTGAATTGGTTAATCTACTGTCAACTTTCGCCAAGACCGAAGACTGTGGTATCGAGAGAAATATTGCAGCAGACATTCAGAAGTTAAGTGAGCTTCACAATGATTATACAATGGCTTATTTTAATGACATTGGCCTCTATCTGTCTAATAAGGAGAAGCACAGAGCTGGTGTCCGAAAAGCAGCCAAGAGCTGCTGTCTTCATGGCAAGTCAGCCTTCACTGATGTCACTCTTCACTGTTAACTTAGACAGCTACTATTGTCAGCTCCCCGGTGGATTATGGCCACTGCAATTCATTGTCAACATCAGTTTCATATAATCACCCTACCACAGTAGTCATAACAGATTTGTAAACAATGCCCATACTGTCTTTATAACATGAATATTAAGCATTTGCCTCAAATAAAGTGGTTTCTGTTTTGTGTATTTCCATTCGAGCAGTGACTACTTTTGTTGCACAGGGACACCCTCTCACCTACAGATGAAGTACTGGAGATGAGACAATGGAGTAATAATCGCATGTTAATGCATAACACAACCAGGCTTTTTACGTCTATGGCTATCCCCCGTTTACGTCTATGGTTATCCCCCCTCACTTTTGTCTAATTAAGAACAAAAACACTGTTCTGTGATCCACATTGAAATCCTGAGGCTAAACTCTTGGCTGGTGTCCAAGTTGTAAACTGTATAGCTGGTATTGGGCTTGGCATTCACATACTTAATAAATACCCCACACTGAACCCGGCACAGAGTTGCCAACCTCATTCTGAGAACAAACCTTGACACACTTTGACAAAGACCTGCATACGTGTGTGACGCTTCCCTTGCCGGAGTTCTTAGTTCTCAGTAATTGAAATGCCGAAGACACACTGTCTGTGGTGTGTGTTTCTTTACTCCTGGGATACATGTGTTAAGGCACAAACAGCGGAGGTCTGTTGAGGGCTATTTGAAAGCAAAACTGTATTGGTCAGAAGAGACAGGCTCTGGCAGGCTGAGCCTCAGGGAGTGTATGGACCCTGCCCCATGCATGTTAAAATCAGCCTTACCACATCCATACCCTTATACACACACACACACACACATACACACACAGGAGCCATATGCTCCGTGGACAGCCTGAACAAGACAACTAAAGAGATATCACACTATAAGGTAGGTTTGATGTCTTCTTCTGGTATTTATACCGTCTTGAGTAGTTATTAGCTCAGCGGAAAACAAAGAAATGGGTATGGTAGTTTTTTTCTTTGTTCATACCAGCTTGAATGTTTGAATTTATTTGCTGTATCCTTGCTCCTGGAATCCACATTTACTTCAGTGCTTTCAGTGATCATTTATATTTGCTTCTAATAATGACACTTAGGCACTGTATGAAAAGCATTACTGTTTCATGTTAAGTGAGATCATTATTGTAAAATGATTCATCATGGCTGCAGAGTGAGAAGACATTCTTTAAAAACAATCTGTACTTGTAGTGCTTTGATTCTTCTCCTAGAATGAAGGTATTGTGTCTGCTCCTTCTGATGCTTCTTGTGGGAGATGGCTTCTGTGTTGCTGAAGCCTCTGCATTAGGTACAGTTATTGTGTTTATTCAGCTGTTTTGAGGCATTTCTCCAAAGGATAAAGCATTAAAGTCATATAATAGTATAATAGTCATATAATAGCCATGATATACATAAGTCACTCTGACCCACTTGCCCATGATTTCAGTGAACGTGGCTATGAGAGGCAAGACGATTCAGTCATCCAGGTTCAACAGTTCCACTGCTGCCAAGAAGGCCATCGATGGGAACCGAAGCGGGATGCCCCAGGACGGCTCCTGTGCGCAAACAGAGGCTGAGACCAACCCCTGGTGGAGGGTCGACCTGCTGGAGTCATACAGAGTCACAACCGTGACCATCACCAACAGAGAGGACTGCTGTGCTGAGAGGATCAACGGAGCTGAGATCCGCATTGGGAACTCCCTGGAAAACAACGGCAACAGCAACCCAAGGTACCAGCTGATTATATGGAGTCATGAGCATGGTTTCTTCAGAAATGTCTTTTTGTGTTTTTTCTCTTATTTATTACTTTAAATTGGTGTGTTTGTCAAAGATGACAACACCAATGCGGAATGGTGATGCTTTTAAATCCCATCATAACTGAGACAAGGAAATTGAATCATGACCAAGTGTGTTTAAATATATACAAATTATAAATGTCTTTTATATGCAAATTGTTGCCCTTCTTACCATCCTGAACAGGTGCACGGTGATCTCTTCCATACCAGCAGGGGGAGCCAGCACCTTCCAATGCAATGGGATGGAGGGCCGTTATGTGAATATATTCAGCAGGGGGTACAGGCAGCATCTGACTGTGTGAGGTGGAAGTAAATGCCGTGCCTGTTCCTGTCGGCATGGAATCGGAGTTAGCAAATATTACAAAACAAAACATTTCAGAGATCACTTAACTAAGATGACTTAGTTGACATTCCAGCTATATTACATTCTACTCTCTCAGAGAAAATGTGGCTTTGAATAAACAGGCGTCTCAGTCATCGCAGTACAACTACTTGGGCAATCATCAGACTCATTGTCTCTGTCACTTATCTATTCTGTTAGTGAGTAATGACACATTAAAAACAGGGCAATGCAAAATTATACTAAACATTTATTATTCTATGTAATACACATTTAAAGCAGCAGTGAGGAGTTCTGGTCAAACACTAGCAATCTAACTGCCTAACAGGCATGCAGAAACCTCACTGTTATGCCCTTGGGTGGCCCTATGGCAGACATCCCAAGTCTCCCGGAAGTTCCGGGAGTCTCCCGCATATTGATAGCAACTCCCTGATGCCCGCAAATTACTTAAAATCTCCCGGAATCTAGAGCGAGCGAGCAAGACCGCGCACGCGAGACAGACGTGCTCCAAACCGCGTAAGCATCTGTGTAGCGCGCGCACGACGGAGAGGGACCTAGGGAGAGGGACCTAGAGACTGTGCGTGTGTGTGGCAGTGTGAGTGTGTGCCTCATGAAGCATCCTGATTGGCCTGTTTCGGTAAGTCAACCAATCAATTTTCAGTGTGGGCAGGCTTTTATCTTTTCTCCCGAACCGAATTAATCAGTTCAGTGTTTCTAGGAACAGGAGCACCATGGCAGAGGGAGAGTACCCCAAAAAACGAAAATATAAGACACATTTTACAACAGACTATACAAAGGTGTACCCCTGTCTTAGAAAAGTAAATCACAATTACAGTTTTGCTCGCTGTACAATCTGCAACAGTGATTTCAGCATTGCCCATGGCGGGTTAAATTACTGTAAAAGACATGTTGAGGTGAGTTCAACAAGTTTCATTTCATGTGCATATTATTCAGGCCGGCTAGTTGCCAGGGCTACATGAAAACAGCAAACTCCTTAGACCTGTTTGAAGTTGCAATGGAATAAAAATAAAAGCAGTTAACATAAATAGTATTGTAAGGGCCGAAAAGGCCTATACTAAGATTTACCACTAGGGAATAGTGAAGTATCCGACTACGCCAGCCCAGAAGGGCAGTTATTAAATATGAATTAAGTTCACACAGGTTCGTTAAAGCTTGTGGCTGGTAAAACACACACACAATAGGCAATAGTCTAATAAATTGCAATTTAATGTCACAAACAGTAAAAACAGATACAAGAATACCAACAAGGGACAGTGGGCAGTCCACTAGTCCCCAATAAATAAGTACAGGCAATAAATAGTATAAATAACAGCGGTGTTCTAAATAGCAGCTAAACTCAATGTCTGGCAACCATTGGTAAACTGCCAATGCAACTAAGGAGGATCAGTCACAAACCTGGCAACCACACAGGCTACTCACGGAAACCGGCAGCGTCAATGACGCCCGAATAACAACAGCTAGGCCGGTTCCGATGCTCAGTTACACATACATAGTACCTTCGGAGGTCGAAGCCTGAAACAGGCGAGGAAGCACAGGACCCTTGCGTGCCTGATAGAGAAATTCTCCAGGCGGAATACAAGCCTGTTAGCCTGACGATGTCATACTCATAATTCTAGTCAGAATATGAGTCTGATATCGCTCCATTGGGCTGTGATTATGGGGCGTGTTTCAACCGAACCAGGAGAAAAAATGCCTCTTCGCTCAATTGGTTACCTACAACCAATCAGAACAATGTAGTATGTGACCAGGGGCAGCTGATACATTACACTTTTACCGGATCCCGTAGGAAGGAAGGCAAAAACATATTTTCGATTGACAAATGCCTTAATCGCGTTTCTCTGTTCCTCTTTCAAAATGAATGCACTGTCAATGTCTAAATGGACTCGAATCTATACATATCAGCTCTCCAGCGGCAGCCATGTTTGTTGAAAACGAATTCAACTCGTGTGTTGGTGACGTGGTTGGTTATGTTACTGTTAATCATCTGTCCATCATCGTATAAAGCCCGCCTTAACAATTTGACTGGTACGGCCGATATCGAGCCGCAGATAATTTCTCCTCAATGGAGTAATGCCAGACCGAACTTCCCAACCAAAAATATAGTGGGCGGGGCTAAATTCGGCCTGGTATCCAGGCTACAAGCCTGTAGCAGAGCTGGCTTGGCAGGCGCAATCGCCACGGAGGAAAACTCCTTTATACCAACATCTAAAGATGTAGCCACTCAATTGCAACCAGGCCGCTGGTGGATTCCGGTGCTCCCTTCACAAAACCCCTCCCCATGGATGAGTTCCCGTATGCAATAAATACTGCGTTCAATCACGTCCGAGTTTCACGGATTGGTGGAGCTAAAACGGAGGGAGAGGACAGCAATCAGTGGACAGCAGACCGAGAGAGAAAGAAAACAAGGCAATGGGGCAGTCCTACTACACGTCACATCAAACACCTGTGAACTACGGTAACACTACAGCTCATTGGTTACATTTGTACACACAATCACAGCACTCCTATATTATGCCACTACAACTGTTTACATCCACAACACTCGTGATTACTGCACACTCTTAAGTTTACAAAGGCTACCCATTACAGTATAAGCAGCATATAAATAGTACAAGTAATCTACATATTTAAACATAATTAACAAAGAATTGCGAATTGCATAGGGCTATAGCCTATAGAATGATATTATGCTTTTATATCTTTTAGGGACCACAACTTGTTAGGGAGCGCAGGGAAATAGGCCTACATAAAGGCTACATGTAGGCGTGCATGTAAATATTTTTCGGGGGGGGGGGGGGCGGTAGGTTCGGGATACCTCCCTGAAATGACTTTTTGCAGGTTGGGATGTCTGCTATGGGGTGAACCACACTCCACCAATCCCCTAAAGTAAAACTCACCAAACCCATGCCATAGGATTTACCAGGTGCACCTCATTGCGCAATCAGATGTGGCACAGCTGGCCAGAGCTACACAGAGGACTGCACAAGGAACACTTGTTACTGCTAGCATGCTAGCTCATGTCTTTTGGCCATATAGTCAATGATGTTGGGCTGTGAAAGCTTTGTTTACGCTTTTGTGCTGTGGTCTGACCCGGACGACAGAACTGCATAGTGCATACCGAAGGCAGCGAGATGGAATGACAAGTGTGTTTATGTCCTTTACATGACCCTACACCATCAGACCGTTTCAGCCAGAATCTGTGAACAAACAGGGTGGATGGAGTAAACACAATGCACCATGATGTAGTCAGACATGCTCTGTATGGAAGATGATGAACAGTTATACTACATATCTGTCCATCTCTAAGTTCACTGAAGAAGGGACAGCAGCACAAACACAATTCTGCATCTGCAATGGCAGTAAACCTACAGCCAACATAGTCTTTGTGCTGCGTCTGACTGAGAAGCACAAGTTTGCTGTGCTTACAAGTGTAAACATGAGAATAGCAGGACAGTAGCAGCGCCTCTATTCACTGCTGAACAACACAACCAGATCGATACATTTGAATGTATCACTGCATGTTTACATCATTGTACATGGAGCAGTATGTAGACTATTGACATATATAAGTAAGTGTGATTTGTTTGTGTTGAGAACGTATGAGGCATGTCTTACACCAGGGGTCTTCAACCTTTTCCAGCCCAAGTACCCCTTGGCTGAGAGAGACACTGAGCAGGGACCCCCACCCCCGCCGCCCCAAATTTAGGCCTGATATTCATATATTTTATCTGGAACTAAGTGTCAGCCACACACACACACACACACACACACACACACACACACACACACAAACACACTCCCCTACACATGTTTGAACATAATTTTTGTTCTCCCTTACAGTTAGCCATTACTCTGTATTCAATGAGGGGGGGACAAAGAATTGAGTAGCTTGAGAAGCTTAAGTATGGATGAAATATCTCATACCTAGTGAGAGGCCTGACGTTTGACAATTCATCACTCATGTCTTTGGCAACAAGATTCTCCCTATGAAGCAGTGGCGGCTCCTGAAAAAATTCTCAGGGGGGGCAATTTTTTTTATAATGATTAAGGCGACCCATTCAGTAAGTACATTAAGTTAGCTGATTAACTCATACAGCAATACCTTTTTGTCCACTATTGGCAGCACACAACAGTAATATGTCCCCTCTTGCTACATAGCTAGAGTAGCAAGTTACAGGTGGAAAGCTATAGAAGAAAGTTGCATCCAGGAGCCTTCATAAGCAAACATGATGTGGCTCCACATTAAATTATCCCACTTTTTCATTATCCACGTGTCTCAAATGTTGTATGATGTAACATAGCTTAACAGGACACATGATATGTCCAGTAACATCATAAAGAAGGGGTAACATAAGTCAAAAACAACAATATTTATTGACTGATCTTGAAAGTATTGGCTTACAAAAGCAAAATAAGTCATCACATAAAAAATTATTCAGTGTTAGTGCAAGAAGCGAACTGTGAAACACACTGTAAAACCTATGAAAAGTGACAGTGGTATATGAAATACAGACCGCATTAGCCACACGATTTTCTTTCGTTCCAATTCTTGGATGTAGGATTTCCCTCCCTTTGTAGAAACCTGTTGAATGGATACATTTGGTCTAGGAAGTCCTAATTGTTTTGTTGTCAATTTATCTTCATTAGTACGCCGACTAAAAAGGAGTTTCTGTCAAAGAGCGAATCGAGTTATTGCACTGGACAGGGCAGCCATCTTGACAGAATATGCCTCCGTCGAAGCTGTATGACGTTCGTATAGGCTTTTACGTCCACTACTTATGACAAGACCAGGAGGGGCGAGCCCTCCCGGAAGCCATAGAGAATGCATTGAGAGCTCTGTTTTGTGAAAAAAATGGATTTAACATGGGAGTCAAGTAGTCATACACACACAGTCATACCGGTGGTGGTAAGCTACCTCAGTAGCCACAGCTGCCCTGGGGCAGACTGACAGAAGCGTGGCTGCCAATCAGCGCCAACGGCCCCTCCGACCACCACCAACATTCATTCATATTCATACAATGCAATGCATGTCTTTATGATGTGGGGGAAACCGGAGTACCCGGAGTAAACCCACGCAGGCACGGGGAGAACATGCAAACTCCACACAGAAAGGACCTGGAACGACCTGGAAGGACCGGGATGCGAACCCAGGGCCTTCTTGCTGTGAGGCGACAGTGCTAACCACTGTATAGTACCATACAGGAAATCCATGCATTATACATCATAAAGGCACTGGCATTTCATTCAGAAATGTTGTATTAATTATGGATTGTTACATTACATATAAAGATGTATTTCACATCTCTTTTGACATTTATTTAAACACTTCCTGTAATGTGAAAAAGAACTGAGGGGAGGAAGTATGCCAGGCTTAACCATAAACTGTAGTTAAAAGAGTTTCAACAGATACTTTGTTTGTAATCTGAGCATGTGTAGACAGTCTATAGGAAACCATCCAAACACAGTTTGACCAAAATGTGTACAAGCACTAAAAGGTACTCAGATGTAAGAACTAGATAATTACCATAATGTACCATGAAATAAAGTGTGAGCAGAAAATGATCATACTTCTATTAAACTAATCATCGGTGCCTACCCTACCTCTGTATCTATGTTTATGTTTTGATTTGTTGTTCTTTGTATCTAATGACTGCATTGGCAATGCAAGTGTTCTATTTGTCATGTGAATAAAGCACTTTTGTATTTTAATTTGAAACTCACAGAGGTGTACCACTGCAGCAAGAGCTGGAAGGGTAAAAAACAGGCCGAGGCCAAGAGCCAGAGGAAGCAGCGCAACCCTTCTGGACTTGGAAACTTCTCTTTCTCCGCCACCGGCACACGGAGGATCTATGGCCTCAGGGAGTCTGGAGCCAGACACTGTGTGAAATAAAACTCATCAATTAATGAATTAATAATTACATCTTTACCTCATCTAATTAATCATTTTTGCTTCCTACAGCTGAAATACAGTAACAAATACTACAAGATATATACGATAGCCTATGAACAGTATTTGTACCATGATTAATCTTTAACAGCTGTTTGCAAGAGTCAAATCTGATGTCACTTACTGTCCTTCCTGACTGCAGGCGCATGACAATTCCCATAGACATGGTCCATTCTGACACTAGTTAATAATGATTAATGTGCGCTAATGAGAGACGTGTCAGCTTAGCGATCACACACTGAGTAAGACTTCACCTCTACAGACTGTTAATATCATGAGGAAGTAAAGGAGGGACTGAAACCCTGCTCTTTCACACGTGTCACCACATCACCGCATTATCCACACCGTCTTTTGAAACCTTATTGCTCAATCATGCAGCTTTTGCACATACAGTATGTCTATAGGATCTTTACTCAGTCAGTTCTCAAAGCTTTGGAATGGGAACTGGAGGCATCACCTTAGTGACTTTGAGAGCTCAGCCTCTTCAACAGAAATGCATAATTACCATGATCACAAGAATGTTTAAAGTTGAAAATGTATAGGGACATTTGAAGTATATTGATTGACTACTTCCATCCTTATTGACTGAGGGTGTTATTTTTTATATCTTTCATAACTGAGGCTTTGACGAGGTCAACCTGGCAAATGTGGATGTAGAAACCATTTCTGCTGTTGACTTAAGAAATTCTGTTGAGGCAGTTTTTTTTACTAACACTAGATAGCAGCACGTATCCATATTATGAAAACAAGTGGAACTATGAGGTCACCTCCTGCCATTGCAAAGACATTTCTTTTACACACCATCATCCTATAGAGAGCTGAATCTTAAGAGATTGGAATTTAAAATATGAATAATCGGGTCTAAAATATTTTGGGAAAATATGGGATATGATAGACTTTTTTCAGTGGTCCGACTCAACTGCAATGCAGAACACAAGCTCCTTGTCTCCATGACTCTGAACCCACCATAAGATACTTCTGTGTACGTACACACACACACACACACACACACACACAGCACTGTATATAAGCACTGGAATGCTTGCCCAAGGGCTCTGTTTGGACAGGTCAGATGCATGACTCACTCACTTCACCACAGTGGGATTTGAACCTCTGACCATCAACTGCAAACTGCATACTTACCACTGCACCACCAGGATCCTGTCCTCCCAAGCATCTCCCGTATGTTTGAGGGTAACATAGTGGGGCACTGAAGCCTAATATGTCAATCATGCCATGTACATAAATTTGATTACGGATGAATGAGGAATTAGGGGACCAGTACCATCCCTTACATAACATGGCCACTAGGGGCACTGTAGACAAGAGGTTTTCATTCTTGCTCATGGGTTGCCTGTCCCTGTGTGTGTGTGTGTGGGGGGGGGGGGGGGGGAACTTGTGTTGGCTGCAGTCAGATAGTCTGTCCTATCGTTTTTTCCTAACCACTTTTTCTTGCCCTCGATGAAAAAATCATGGTGTCAAGCAAAGATGTTAAATATAAATCATAAGGACTTATGAAAAGACAACTGCTGTGCTGCACACACACACAGTATGACAAAAGGCAGACTTGTAAATAAGGTCTTTAAAATTGTAGTGGCAAAACTTTTGGGGGTTTTCTTTAACCCTGTTCCTATTCCCTAATGCTTCTACCATCTGGAGAGTGCGGGTTCAGATTTGTCAGACTTGCAGCCATTTCCCATAACGAATCCAAATTGCGTTACCGAAACATTTACTGCAAAGTAAATAAACATGAAAAATAAATGCTAATATTTCAGTCCTTTTGATCTTTAGTTTTGCCGATGCATCCACGGTCAGGACTACGATCTGGCCAAGACTCCAGTTGAGTAGGCTGATGCTGAGGTCAATGACGGTGTTGCTTCATAACCAGTGGCGGCTCCTGAATTCATAGAGTAGCTATAGTTACTGGTGGAAAGCTATGGAAGAAAGTTGCATCCAGGAGCCTTCAAAGCAAAAAATTATGTGGCTCCACAATAAATTATCCCACTTATTCATTATCCACATTACTCAAATGTTGTATGATATAAAATAGCTTAACAGGACACATGATAAGTCAAAACCAACAATATTTATTGACTATTCTTGAAAGTATTGGCTTACAAAAGCAAAATACGTCATCACATAGCTCAGTGTTAGTGCAAGTAGCGAGCATTCACACTGTGAAACCTATGAAAAGTGACAGTGGTACAGACCGCGTTAGCCACTTCACAGCCTGCAAGCCACGATTTTCTTTCATACCAATTCTTGGATGTAGGATTCCCCTCCCCCCCCCCCTCCCTTTGTAGAAACTTGTTGAATGGATACATTTGGTCTAGGAGGTCCTAATTGTTTTGTTGTCAATTTCCTAAATTGAGGGCAGTCGGATGAATTACATTCACCAAGATAGAGTCCTTTAATAAAATATTGCATATCAGCATAGCACAGAAAGAAGAACACGCATAAACCTTTGTTGGTCTGGAAAGTGGTTCCTTACAAACATATTGTAGCAATAACTGTGTACATTTAATGAAAATATTTTTTTAAAGCCTCCATATATAGCAGCTGAATATTCAATCTAATCCAGTCTAATCGGTGGCTATTGTCTCACACACAAATTTCCACAGATTCTTGCAGGAGTTGTCACGCCAGTCTACAAATTTGGAGACAAGTGCGCAGTCCTCCCCAGAAGGGTCTTCCTCCTTCCAGTTATCTGGTTCATCCTGTTCATCAGACCGTTTCAGCCAGAATCTGTGAACAAACAGGGTGGATGGAGTAAACACAATGCACCATGATGTAGACATGCTCTGTATGGAAGATGATGAACAGTTATACTACATATCTGTACGTCTCTAAGTTCACTGAAGAAGGGGCAGCAGCACAAACACAATTCTGCATCTGCAATGGCAGTAAGACTGTTCTGTGTCAAACCTACAGCCAGCCTAGTCTTTGTGCTGCGTCTGACTGACAAGCACAAGTTTGCTGTGCTTACAAGTGTAACCATGAGAATAGCAGGACAGTAGCACCAGATTGTATACATTTGAATGTATCACTTTATCTTTACATCATTGTACATGGAACAGTATGTAGACTATTGACACATATAAGTAAGTGTGATGTGGTTGTGTTGAGAACGTATGAGGCATGTCTTACACGGCTCCAGTCTCATTGAGAGGTGTGCTGTCCACCCAAATCCACTGTCCCTCTGTCTCCAGGTCACTCAGTCCTATCCAATAAAAATCCTCAATGGCACTTCGGGACAGAAATTTCTAATGGGAGACATCACAGATATTTATTCCTATATGGTATAACTACATAAAAAAGCCTAAACCATCTCTATGCTTTTTTACAAAACAAAAATAATAACAAGTACCAACTTAAAAGAACATATTCAGCAATATATCAAATGTACTTAAATAAACCTTGTAAAAAATAAGAGTATACTTTCACTAAAGGATACTTTGATATGTTAATCACGCTATGGACAACTGAAAACATTTCTTCTGAAAAAATGCATAAGATGCAATAACGAATAAAATACCCTTTTACTTGACCTGTTCTTCTTGACTGTTCACAATGGCCAGATGCCCCCCTAATGTGATGCAGTGATCTCGACTCTGACTCCAGGTCTTTCCAATAGAGGAGAAGAGGTAGCACTTCCCACTGTTGTGAGCCCACCCATCAGGACAGACCCTACAACCAGAGGTGGCTACAAACACACATGACCACACAAAGATCAGTGGGTAGTGCTGTCACCATGTTTTACCAATGCAGCCTGCTGTTTGCATTTAATGAAAGTAGAAGTCAGCTATTGTCGTTAAAAATACCCTTCTTAAACTCTCTGGGGGAGGTGGAAAGTTCTTTCTATGCTTGTTTCACATTTGACTAAATGCATAATCTCTATTTTAAACTTACCATCAAAAGACGTCTGGAGGGTCAACAAATGTCCTTGCTTGACAAGCAGTTCCTCTACCCCCGCAATTAAGTCTGTAAAAAAAGACCATGGCAGTTGGAGAGTGTGACATTGCAGAAGTGGACAAAACTTTCAGTACACCTTCACAGGTATATTACCACTCTGCCGATATTCAGAAAATTCATATTAATTATGGATCGTTACATTGTATATAAAGATGTATTTCACATCTCTTTTGCCATTTATTTAAACGCTTCCTGTAATTTGAAAAAGAACTAAGGGGAGGAAGTATGCCAGGCACAGAGTCAACCTCACACATGCATGAAGCTGCAACAAGATCAACCACAGGCGAAACTTAACAGTTCTGAGGTGAACAGGCAGAGAAACTCACACCACTGGGTTTGGAGAGTCCGCCTCAAGGGACTTCACAGTGAACTTTCAGCTCAGTTCAACTTATATTTTTATGGTATGTTATACAAGGGCACTGTCATCCAAATAATAGTTAAAAAAAGACAGGAAAAGCAGTAGTGTCCAGCAAACTCACCGGTGGTATTCAAGGTTGCTGACAGATTCCTGTGCAGTTTTTCCATCAGATGAAGCTTTGCTTGTTCATCTACCAAAGTTGCAGCTGCAACAAGATCAACCACAAGCGAAAATAAACAGTTCTGAGGTGAACAGGCAGAGAAATTCACACCTCTGGGTTTTGACAGTCTGCCTCAAGAGACTTCACAGTGAACTTTCAGCTCAGTTCACCTTCTATCTTTATGGCATGTTATACAAGGGCACTGTCATCCAAATAATAATTTAAAAAGACAGGAAAAGCAGTAGTGTCCAGCAAACTCACCAGTGGTATTCAAGGTTGCTGACAAATTCCTGTGCAGTTTTTCCCTCAGATGAAGCTTTGCTTGTTCATTGGTATCTACCAAAGTATGCATACAATGCAATCATTTAGGGGTCAGAATCAAGCATGTGTTACACTATACCATACAGGAAATCCATGCATTATACATCATAAAGGCACTGGCATATTCAGAATACAGAAATCAATTCATTCAGAAATGTTGTATTAATTACGGATCATCACATTACATATGAAGATGTATTTCACATCTCTTTTGACATTTATTTAAACGCTTTAAACGCTTCCTGTAATGTGAAAAGGAACTGAACTGAATTTGAATTTAAAACTCACATAGGTGGACCACTGCAGCAAGAGCTGGAAAGGTGAAAAGCAGGCCGAGGCCGATACCAAGAGCCAAAGGAAGCAGCGCAACCCTTCTGGACTTGGACACTTCTCTTTCTCCGCCACCGGCACACGGAGGATCTGTGGCCTCAGGGAGCCTGGAGCCAGACACTGTGTGAAATAAAACTCATCAATTCATCAATTAATAACTACATCTTTACCTCATCTAATGAATCATTTTTGCTTCCTACAGCTGAAATACAGTAACAAATATTACAAGATATACACGATAGCCTAGGAACAGTATTTGTACCATGTTTAATCTTTAATAGCTGGTTGCAAGGGTCAAATCTGATGTTACTTACAGCTCATCGTATTAGGAGAATAAGCAGAGGAAGAGTCCTCCCAGACTGCAGGCGCACTAATATTCCCATAGACATGGTCCATTCTGACACTAGTATAATAATGATTAATGTTCGCTATTGAGAGACGTGTTAGCTTAGCGATCACACACTGAGTAAGACTTCACCTCTACAGACTACAGGAAGTTAAGGGGGGACTGAAACCCTGCTCTTTCACACGTCTCACCACATCAGCACATCATTCACAGGTTTTTTTTACTCTCTCTCTCTGTACCTTATTGCTCAATCATGCAGCTTCTGCACATACAGTATGTCTATAGGATCTTTACTCTGTCAGTTCACAAAGCTTTGGAATGGGAACTGGAGATATCACCTTAGTGACTTTGAGAGCTCAGCCTCTTCAACAAAAATGCATAATTACCATGATCACAAGAATGTTTAAAGTTAAAAATGTATAGGGACATTTGAAGTATATTGATTGACTACTTCCATCCTTATTGACAGGGTGTTATTTTTGATATCTTTCATAACTGAGGCTTTGATGAGGTCAACCTGGCAAATGTGGATGTAGAAACCATTTCTGCTGTTGACTTAAGAAATTCTGTTGAGGCAGTTCTTTTTACTAACACTAGATAGCAGCACGTATCCATATTAAGAAAACAAGTGGAACTATGAGGTCACCTCCTGCCATTGCAAAGACATTTCTTTTACACACCATCATCCTATAGAGAGCTGAATCTTAAGAGATTGGAATTTAAAATATGAATAATCGGGTCTAAAATATTTTGGGAAAATATGGGATATGATAGACTTTTTTCAGTGGTCCGACTCAACTGCAATGCAGAACACAAGCTCCTTGTCTCCATGACTCTGAACCCACCATAAGATACTTCTGTGTACGTACACACACACACACACACACACAGCACTGTATATAAGCACTGGAATGCTTGCCCAAGGGCTCTGTTTGGACAGGTCAGATGCATGACTCACTCACTTCACCACAGTGGGATTTGAACCTCTGACCATCAACTGCAAACTGCAAACTTACCACTGCACCACCAGGATCCTGTCCTCCCAAGCATCTCCCATATGTTTGAGGGTAGCATAGTGGGGCACTGAAGCCTAATATGTCAATCATGCCATGTACTTAAATTATATTTACGGATGAATGAGGAATTAGGGGACCAGTACCATCCCTTACATAACAAGGCCACTAGGGGCACTGTAGACAAGAGGTTTTCATTCTCGCTCATGGGTTGCCTGTCCCTGTGTGTGTGTGTGTGTGTGTGTGTGTGTGTGTGTGTGTGTGTGTGTGTGTGTGTGTGTGTGTGTGTGTGTGTGTGTATGTGGGTGTGTGTGTGTGTGTGTGTGTGTGTAGGACAAAAGGCAGACTTGTAAATAACGTCTTTAAAATTGTAGAGGCAAAAGATTCAGGGTTTTCCTTTAAAACATACAGTAGCTATAGTTACTGGTGGAAAGCTATGGAAGAAAGTTGCATCCAGGAGCCTTCATAAGCAAACATGATGTGGCTCCACAATAAATGATCCCACTTATTCATTATTCAAATTACTCAAATGTTGTATGATGTAAAATAGCCTAACAGGACACATGATATGTCTAGTAACAACATAAAGAAGGGGGCAACATATGAGTCAAAACCAACAATATTTATTGACTGATCTTGAAAGTATTGGCTTACAAAAGCAAAATAAGTCATCACATAGAAAATAACTCAGTGTTATGACAAAAGCACGGTGGGGCGAGCCCTCCCGGAAGCCATAGAGATTGCATCGAGAGACCTGTTTTGTGAAAAAAATGGATTTTACATGAGAGCCTATCAGAGAGGTCTGGGGCGATTATTAATTCGACCAAAATCGCCCCAAAAGGGGCGGGACCATCTGAAGCACGACTTAAGCCTGATTGGACAATAACATTCAGAGGCAGATGAGACGGTCTTGTGGTAGAATCGGACAGAAAGAAAATCTGTCCTTTTCCTGTTTGGCAGTGCGTCGCCCAAATCGCCCTTATGGACAAACCGCCCCTGTTCTCAGAAAAAGCATTAAAAGAACAGGGACTAAGGCTGAGTTCCTAAATTGAGTGGAGTCGGATTAATTCCATTCACCAAGATACGGTCCTTTAATAAAATATTGCATTTCAGCAAAGCACAGAAAGAAGAACACACATAAACCTTGGTTGGTCTGGAAAGTGGTTCCTTATAACCATAGTGAAGCAATAACTAAATTTAATGAAAATATATTTTTTTAAAAGCCTCCATATGTAGCAGCTGAATATTCAATCTAATCCAGTCTATTCGGTGGCTACTGTCTCGCAAACAAATGTATACAGCCTCTCGCAGGAGTTGTCCTGCCAGCCTTTAAATTTGGTGAAAACTGCACAGTTCTCCCCAGAAGGGTCTTCCCCCTCCCAGTTATCTGGTTCATCCTGTCCATCAGACCCTTTCTTCCAGAATCTGTGAACAAACAGGGTGGATGGAGTAAACACAATGCACCATGATGTAGACATGCTCTGTATGGAAGATGATGAACAGTTATACTACATATCTGTCCGTCTCTAAGTTCACTGAAGAAGGGGCAGCAGCACAAACACAATTCTGCATCTGCAATGGAGTAAGGCTGTTCTGTGTCAAACCTACAGCCATCATAGTATTTGTTCTGCATCTGACTGACAAGCACAAGTTTGCTGTGCTTACAAGTGTAACCATGAGAATAGCAGGACAGTAGCAGCGCCTCTATTCACTGCTGAACAGCACAACCAGATCGATACATTTGAATGCATCACTGCATGTTTACATCATTGTACATGGAACAGTATGTAGACTATTGACACATATAAGATAGTGTAATGTGGTTGTGTTGAGAACGTATGAGGCATGTCTTACACGACTCCAGTCTCATTGAGAGGTGTGCTGTCCACCCAAATCCACTGTCCCTCTGTCTCCAGGTCACTCAGTCCCATCCAGTATAAATACTCAATGGCACTTTGGGATAGAAAATACTAATGGGAGACATCACAGATATTTAATCTTAACATATTCAGAATTATATCAAATTTACTAAAATAAATACAAATAAGAGACTATACTTTCACTTAAGGATACTTTGAAATGTGAATCACGCTTTGGAAAGTTTATTCCAAGTTCGTCATGAAATCTACAACTTTAAACATTTCGTTCTGAAAAAATGGATAGGATCAAATAACGAAAAAAAAACACCCTTTTACTTCACCTGTTCCTCTTGACTGGTCACAATGGCCAGATGCCCCCCTAATGTGATGCAGTGATCTCGACTCTGATTCCAGGTCTTTCTAGTGGAGGAGAAGAGGTAGCACTTCCCACTGTTGTGAGCCCACCCATCAGGACAGACCCTAGAGGTGGCTACCGTCTCACACACAAATGTATGCAGCTTCTTGCAGGAGTGGTCAAGCCAGTCTCCTTGTTTGGTGTACAGTGCACAGTTCTCCCCAGAAGGGTCTTCCCCCTTCCAGTTATCTGGTTCATCCTGCCAATCAGACCTTTTCAGCCAGAATCTGTGAACAAACAGGGTGGATGGAGTAAACACAATGCACCATGATGTAGACATGCTCTCTATGGAAGATGATGAACAGTTATACTACATATCTGTCCGTCTCTAAGTTCACTGAAGAAAGGGCGGCAGCACAAACACAATTCTGCATCTGCAATGGCAGTGAGGCTGTTCTGTGTCAAACCTACGGCCACCAGAGTCTTTGTGCTGCGTCTGACTGACAAGCACAAGTTTGCTGTGCTTACAAATGTAAACATGAGAATAGCAGGACAGTAGCAGCGCCTCTATTCACTGCTGAACAGCACAACCAGATTGATACATTTGAATGCATCACTGCATGTTTACATCATTGTACATGGAACAGTATGTAGACTATTGACACATATAAGTAAGTGTGATGTGGTTGTGTTGAGAACGTATGAGGCATGTCTTACACTGCTCTAGTGTCATTGAGAGGTGTGCTGTCCACCCAAATCCACTGTCCCTCTGTCTCCAGGTCACTCAGTCCCATCCAGACTTTCTCAATGGCACTTTTGGATAGAAAATACTAATGGGAGACCACAGATATTTATTCCTAACATATTCAGAAATATATCAAATTAAGTCAAATAAACCTTTAGTGAAATGATGAAATGTTTGATGATATGATACTTTGATATGTTAATCACACTATGGGAAGTTTATTCCAAGTTCTTCATAAAATCTACAACTTGAACATTTGTTCTGAAAAAATGCATAGGATGCTATAAGGAATAAAACACCCTTTTACTTCACCTGTTCCTCTTGACTGTTCACAATGGCCAGATGCCCCCCTAATGTGATGCAGTGATCTCGACTCTGACTCCAGGTCTTTCTAGTGGAGGAGAAGAGGTAGCACTTCCCACTGTTGTGAGCCCACCCATCAGGACAGACCCTACAACCAGAGGTGGCTACAAACACACATGACCACACTGATCAGTGGGTAGTGCTGTCAATATGTTACACCGATGCAGTCTTTAGAGTACTGTGTAACATCATGACAAACACCATGCTGTTTGCATTCAATGAAAGTACAAGCTTTGCTTGTTCATTGGTATCTAGCAAAGTATGCATAGGGGAGGATGTATGCCAGACACGGGGGCAAGATAAGATCAACCAGAGCGAAAATAAACAGCTTTGAGGTGAACAGGCAGAGAAACTCACACCACTGGGTTTGTACAGTTCGCCTCAAGAGACTTCACAGATGGTTTGGTAAAATTCAAGGAAAGTTCAAGGTGGAAAGTTATTTGTAACTTACCATCAAAAGACATCTGGAGGGTCAACAAATGTTTGTGCTTGACAAGTAGGTCCTCTACCCCTGCAATTAAGTCTATCAAAAAGACCATGGCAGTTGGAGAGTGTGACATTGCAGAAGCGGACAAAACTTTCAGTTCAGTTCACCTTCTATCTTTACGGCATGTTATACAAGGTCACTGTCATCCAAATAATAATACACAAAAGACAGGAAAAGCAGTAGTGTCTAGCAAACTCACCGGTGGTATTCAAGGTTGCTGACAGATTCCTGTGCAGTTTTTCCATCCGATGAAGCTTTGCTTGTTCATTGATATCTACCAAAGTATGCATACAATGCAATCATTTAGGGGTCAGAATCATGCGTGTGTTACACTATACCATACAGGAAATCCATGCATTATACGTCATAAAGGCACAGGCATATTCAGAATTCAGAATTCTTTTCATTCAGAAATGTTGTATTAATTACGGATCATTACATTACATATGAAGATGTATTTCATATCTCTTTCGCCATTTATTTAAACGCTTCCTGTAATGTGAAAAAGAACTGAGGTGAGGAAGTATGCCAGGCACAGGTGCAAGATAAGATCGACCGGAGCGGAAATAAACAGCTCTGAGCTGAACAGGCAGAGATATTCACACCACTGGGTTTGTACAGTCCGCCTCAAGAGACTTCACAGATGGTTTGTTGAAATTCAAGTTAAATCTTTCTAATTGTTCACTGAACATCTCCTTAACCAAACCCAACCCCTTAATCATAAACTGTCGTTAAAAGAGTTTCAGCAGAATCTTTGTTTCTAATCCGAGCCTTTGTAGACTGTCTGTAGGAAACCACCCAAACACATTGTGACCAAAATGTGTACAAGCACTAAGAGGAGCTCAGATATAAGTACTAAATAATTACCATAATGTACCATGAAATAAAGTGTGAGCAGAAAACGATTATACTTCTATTAAACAAATCACCTGTGCCTTCCCTACCTCTGTATCTATGTTTATGTTTTGATTTGTTGTTCTTTGTATATAATGACTGCTTTGGCAATGCAAGTGTTCTATTTGTCATGTGAATAAGGCAAGTGAATTTGAATTTAAAACTCACAGAGGTGTATCACTGCAGCAAGAGCCTTAAGGGTGAAAAGCAGGCCGAGGCCGATACCAAGAGCCAGAGTAACCCTTCTGGACTTGGAAACTTCTCCTTCTCCGCCACCGGCACACGGAGGATCTGTGGCCTCAGGGAGCCTGGAGCTAGACACTGTGTGAAATAAAACTCATCAATTATTAAATGAATAACTACATCTTTACCTCAACTAATGAATCAGCTTCCTACAGCTGAAATACAGTAACAAATATGACGAAAATATATGACATATAACAGATACAGCCTATGAACAGTATTTGTACCATGTTTAATTGCAAGAGTAAAATCTGATGTTACTTACAGCACATCGTATTAGGAGAATAATCAGCGGAGGAGTCCTTCCTTACACGGTCCATTCTGACAGCAGAATAATAATGATTAATGTGCACTAATGAGAGACATGTTAGCTTAGCGATCACACACTGAGTAAGACCTCTACAGACTACAGGAAGTTAAGAGGGGACTGAAACCCTGCCCTTTAACACGTCTCACCACATCAGCGCTTTATTCACACCTTTTTTTCTTCTGAACCTTATTGCTCAATCATGCAGCTTCTGCACATACAGTATGTCTATAGGATCTTTACTCTGTCAGTTCACAAAGCTTTGGAATGGGAACTGGAGATATCACCTTAGTGACTTTGAGAGCTCAGCCTCTTCAACAGAAATGGAGATGAACCTGGCAAATGTGGATGTAGAAACCATTTGTGCTGTTTACATTAGTCCATTTGGTTAAGGTAGTCATTTTTATTAACACTAGATGGCAGCATGTATCCATATTGAGAAAACAAGTGGAACTCCGAGGTCACCTCATGCCATTGCAAAGACATTTCTTCTACACACCATCATCCTATATAGAGCTGAATCTTAAGATATTTTAATTTAAAATATAAATAATCAGGTCTGAGATACTTTGGGAGAAGAGCCATCTTTAAGCAGAACTGTAAATGTAGTTGTTGGCACATGCTCTGCAAACATACGCCCTCGTATGGTATAAGTATGTCTTAGCAGCCCAGGCAAGAGACTGGGCCATTCCATAGCTCGTGAAGTCAAAGTGAGTTCTAAAACTACATTAGTCTCTTACAGCAAAAACGTGTCAAATTGTAAGTCTACCTACTTCAGAGAGCCTTCTCAAAGTCATCATCTTAGTACATATGAAGTTTGTTAAGGGCTTGCTCCATCGGTTCAGCAGCAGGTACACGACAGTTTTACATAAAAGGGAAATCCAAGTATCTATTTTGCAATATGTGGCAAAGACCATTTGCAAAAACTGTAGCACTACACATTGCAAAATACAATGGAAACGAAATGCAAACACTTCTCAAACACTCGGTGAGTCTTATTCAGGGGCAAGTGTCTCACACACAAATTTGTATGTTTTCCTGCAGGAGTTGTCGTGCCATTCTCCTTAAAGAGGCAAACACAGTCTTCCCCCGCCGGTTCCACCTTCCAGTTGTCTGGCTCATCCTGTCCTACAGGCCTCTAAGCCAGAATCTGAAAACAGATCATTTGAAGCAACAGTAGGAGTTTGGGTCTAAAACTAGCATGCTCACTTCCTAAAAGGCATGGAAAAAACACCAAACACTCAGTTTGCACTGATAAAAGCTTGCTAGCAAGCTAACAGGTGTCTGTTGGAGGTGTAGTTGGCGATGCCATGCTGTGAAAGCTTTTCTTACATCTTGGGGGAGGGCTCTGTCCCGGACCACAGCTTGGGTGGCTAGTGGGAACTAAAGGTGTGTTTATCTGACCTTCACATGACCTTGTTTCTAATAAAAAATGATACCAGAACTATCTAAAAAAAACTGGCAAATACCTCAATATGAAATGTGAATGCACTATAAATTAGGGCTGTGAAATGATTCAAATTTTTTATCAGATTAATCACATATTACCGATTTTCTCTGTATTTATTTTTTAGAACAAAAAGATTTATGACAAAAGACGGATATATACCATCAACATGTTTTCTTTTTTTATTCATAAAAAAAAACAATGGTGCTGCAACTGAGCAGTTCTTTAGCAGTTATCTTTGCTATTCCATATGGAACATTAATATAATCTTCATCCTAAACAGAATTTGGGCTTCTTAGCCATTGTATGGTTAAATAAAACATTTTTCTTTTCTTTTTAAATCAAATAGAAATTATTTGGGCTTCTTAGCCATTGTTTTTATAGGATGTTTGAACATTTTTCTCTTTTTTGTCAAACAACCATTAACCACACCATGACACAATCTAATGCCTCTAAATGCCCTTTTACAGTAGTCTAGCCGCGGCTATCATATTACGTGCACTGTCTATCCCTATAGTGGTCGTTTTGTCTTCAATTGCCCAGTTGCTTGCAACAGTTTGGAACTGTTGTGCACATGCCTCTGCAAAGTGGCGCTCTTCTGTTTTCATGCACGTTAGTGTACACGACTCTAACTTCCATTCGTCGGTGATCAGATGTGCAGTTACACCCAGGTAGTTATCGTTACTCACAGAAGTCCAGTGATCCCCTGTCAGCGCCTGATGTTTTCGTAGCAGCCAAGTCATTTTCCTTTTCTTTTTTTTTACTGCTCGTGGATTTTTGTCATTATTCTGCGTCTTTGCAGTGCTTTGTTGCTCGAGTCCCCCGTTGCCACTCGCACAACTTCGGTGAACCCATTGTCCTCAACAATATTCGGTTTACAGTTTTTTGCAAGCCATTTGGCAACTGAGCTAGTCAACTTGTCACAGGCAGACTTAATGAGGGGCCTACGTTGTTCAGTGAGGGTGGTTTGGCGCATTCCACTTTAACTCCCCTCGCCGACCAACGCATGCATCGCGTTGAGGTGGTACTTAACCAATACCAGTACTGGGGCTGCTGGGGAATTCCTGGCACCACACAATGTTTTGTTAGGGTTCATGTTTTGTTAGGGTTAATGTTTTGTTCATTAACAAATATAACTGGAGCTGCTGGGGAATTCCTGACAAAACTTCCTGAAACCTTCAGTTTCAATGTTAAGTTAGAAAAAAAAAAATTATTTACGGAAATGCGATACAAATATGTTAATATACATAGTGTGTAAATATAAAGTGTTCCGGTGCCTTCCCAGATTAAATATTAATCATAGAAAATGTGTCCACTACTAGAACACGATGAACAAATAAGTTACCATGGAGATGCTTTATAAGGTGTTGTGTGTCTGAGTTGAGGAAACATGCCACCACCTAAATCAGGTGTTCTGTTTGGGGAGGACACAGAGGCAGATGAAATATGTAGAGTTACTAAACTGGAAATGATAAACGTGTGAGATTTAGCCATGTATTTTTGAAGTATTCTTATTTACACTTATATCATAGGATTTGTGAAATCATCATTTTGATTATTAAAATGGAACATACTTTCAGGAAGTGTTTAAGACATTATTCAATTTCTCCCATTTATGTAGAAGTGGATTTAACTGCAGCTGCAAAGAATCTACATCAATCTGCTTCTAACCTCCTATTGTCTCTTCATGGTAAGTTTCAAATGAAGATTATGCATTTAGTCAAATGTGAAACAAGCATAGAAGGAACTTTCCACCTCCCCCAGAAAGTTTAAGAAGGTAACATTTAGCGACAATTGCTGACTTGTACTTTCATTTAATGTAAACAGCATGCTGTTTGACATGATGTTACACCGTACTCAAAAGGCTGCATCGGTGTAACATATTGACAGCACTACCCACTGATCAGTGTTGTCATGTGTGTTTGTAGCCACCTCTGGTTGTAGGGTCTGTCCTGATGGGTGGGCTCACAACAGTGGGAAGTGCTACCTCTTCTCCTCCACTAGAAAGACCTGGAAACAGAGTCGAGATCACTGCATCACATTAGGGGGGCATCTGGCCATTGTGACCAGTCAAGAGGAACAGGTGAAGTAATACAGTGTTTTATTTTCCGTTATTGCATCCTATGCATGTTTTCGGAACAAATGTTTTAAGTTTTAGATTTTATGACGAACTTGGAATAAACATTCCATATCATGACTAACATATCAAAGTATCCTTTAGTGAAAGTATAGTCTCTTATTCACTAAAGGTATTATTTGATTAAATTTGAAATATTGCTGAATATGTTCTTTTAAGTTGGAACCTGTTATTATTCTTTGTTCTGTAAAAAAACAACGTAGGCCCCTCATTAAGTCTGCCTGTGACAAGTTGACTAGCTCAGTTGCCAAATGGCTTGCAAAAAACTGTAAACCGAATATTGTTGAGGACAATGGGTTCACCGAAGTTGTGCGAGTGGCAACGGGGGACTCGAGCAACAAAGCACTGCAAAGACGCAGAATAATGACAAAAATCCACGAGCAGTAAAAAAAAAGAAAAGGAAAATGACTTGGCTGCTACGAAAACATCAGGCGCTGACAGGGGATCACTGGACTTCTGTGAGTAACGATAACTACCTGGGTGTAACTGCACATCTGATCACCGACGAATGGAAGTTAAAGTCGTGTACACTAACGTGCATGAAAACAGAAGAGCGCCACTTTGCAGAGGCATGTGCACAACAGTTCCAAACTGTTGCAAGCAACTGGGCAATTGAAGACAAAACGACCACTTTGTTTTGTTATCTATGGTTTGTGCTTTTTTTATGTAATTAAACCATTTAGGAATAAATATCTGTGATGTCTCCCATTAGAATGTTCTGTCCAAAAGAGCCATTGAAGATGCCTACTGGATGGGACTGAGTGACCTGGAGACAGAGGGACAGTGGATTTGGGTGGACAGCACACCTCTCAATGAGACTGGAGCCGTGTAAGACATGCCTCATACGTTCTCAACACAACCACATTACACTTACTTATATGTGTCAATAGTCTACATACTGCTCCATGTACAATGATATAAACATGCAGTGATGCATTAAAATGTATCGATCTGGTTGTGCTGTTCAGCAGTGAATAGAGGCGCTGCTACTGTCCTGCTATTCTTATGGTTACACTTACTTATGTCAGAATCAGAATCAGAATCAGGATCAGAATCAGAATCAGAAAGGTTTTTACTGCCAAGTAGGTTTTCACCTACGAGGAATTTTTTGTGGTACGTTGGTGCAAACAATAAACATACACAATAAACAATAAACAATACACATATTAAGTTACAGCAGGAGTGTGCAAAAAAGGGATTAGAGTCCGTGTTGGGGGGCGGGGGTCCCGGGCCTTGTTGATGAGGCCAACCGCAGACGGGAAGAAGCTGCTCAGGTGGCGTGAGGTTTTGGTCCTGATGGACCGCAGCCTTCTGCCGGAGGGGAGTGGCACAAGGAGTTTGTGTCCAGGGTGGGAGGGATCAGCCATAATCTTCCCTGCACGCCTCAGGGTCCTGGATGCATACAAATCCTGGAGAGATGGCAAATTGCAGCCAATCACCTTCTCCGCAGAACGAATGACACGCTGCAGTCTGCTTTTGTCTTTGGCAGTGGCAGCAGCGTACCAGATGGTGATGGAGGAGGTGAGGATAGACTCAATGATGGAGGTGTAAAAGTTCACCATCATTGCCTTTGGCAGGTTGAATTTCTTCAGCTGCCGCAGGAAGTACATCCTCTGATGTGCCTTTTTGGAGAGGGAGAGGATGTTTAGCTCCCACTTGAGGTTCTGGGAGATGATGGTGCCCAGGAAGCGGATGGACTCCACACTGTCAACTGGGGCGTCACTCAGGGTGATGGGGTTGGGAGGGGCTGGGTTCTTCCTGAAATCGACAACCATCTCCACTGTTTTCAGCGCGTTGAGCTCCAGATTGTTCTGTCCACACCAGGTCACCAGATGGTCAATCTCCCACCTGTAGGCAGACTCATCACCACCAGAGATGAGCCCAATGAGGGTGGTGTCGTCCGCGAACTTGAGGAGCTTGACGGACTGGTGACTGGAGGTGCAGCTGTTGGTGTACAGGGAGAAGAGAAGAGGGGAAAGAACGCAGCCTTGAGGGGAACCAGTGCTGATGGTCCGGGGGTCAGAGACATGTTTTCCCAGCCGCACGTGCTGCCTCCGGTCAGACAGGAAGTCTGTGATCCACCTGCAGATGGAGTCAGGCACACTCAGCCGGAGAAGCTTGTCCTGTAGCAGAGCCGGGATGATAGTATTGAAGGCAGAGCTGAAGTCCACAAACAGGATCCTGGCATAGGTTCCTGAGGTGTCCAGGTGCTGGAGGATGGAGTGAAGGGCCATGTTTTCTGCATCGTCTACAGACCTGTTAGCTCTGTAGGCAAACTGGAGGGGATCCAGTAGAGGGTCAGTGATGGCTTTGAGATGCCGCAACACAAGCCGCTCAAATGACTTCATCACAACAGAGGTCAGAGCAACGGGTCTGTAGTCATTAAGTCCACTGATTTTTTGGGGACGGGGATGATGGTCGAGGTTTTGAAACAGGCTGGTACGTGGCATGACTTCAGTGAGGAGTTAAAAATGTCTGTCAACACCGGTGACAGCTGTTCAGCACAGTGCTTTAGGATGGAAGACTATATGTGTCAATAGTCTACATACTGTTCCATGTACAATGATGTAAACATGCAGTGATGCATTCAAATGTATCGATCTGGTTGTGCTGTTCAGCAGTGAATAGAGGCGCTGCTACTGTCCTGCTATTTTCATGGTTACACTTGTAAGCACAGCAAACTTGTGCTTGTCAGTCAGATGCAGAACAAATACTATGATGGCTGTAGGTTTGACACAGAACAGCCTTACCGCCATTGCAGATGCAGAATTGTGGATGTGCTGCCGCCCCTTCTTCAGTGAACTTAGAGACGGACAGATATGTAGTATAACTGTTCATCATCTTCCATACAGAGCATGTCTACATCATGGTGCATTGTGTTTACTCCATCCACCCTGTTTGTTCACAGATTCTGGCGGAAAAGCTCTGATGGACAGGATGAACCAGATAACTGGAAGGGGACAGACCCATCTGGGGAGAACTGTGCACTTTTCTCCAAATTTGGAGACTGGCTTGACATCCCCTGCAATCATCTGCGTACATTTGTGTGTGAGATGGTAGCCTGATTAGACTGGATTAGATTGAATATTCAGCTGATACATATGGAGGCTTTTAAAAAAATCTCTTCATTAAATTTAAATTTAGTTATTGCTTCACTATGGTTGTACGAACCACTTTCCAGACCAACAAAGGTTTATGCGTGTTCTTCTTTCTGTGCTTTGCTGAAATGCAATATTTTATTAAAGGACCCTATCTTGGTGAATGGAATTAATCCATTTCCATTCAATTTAGGAACTCAGCCTTAGTCCCTGTTCTTTTAATGCTATTTCTGGTTCTTGGCCAGGACTATTCAATATTTTTTCCTTCATTCAATATAGATCATAGATTGTTTATTTAGGTTTATCTGTCACCCATAACGACATTGCAGTTGCCGATGGTGATTGGTGATTTTGCACCTTTGACCAAAGCCCACACAAATGAGGTTGCACTGGGTGAAGATCTGATAATTTCATTTAGAAAAAACTGGACTGCATGAGTGATAGAGAAATGTAATGAGCACATTGTTATTGTATTTTAATCTGCTTGCTTATCCTGTGTGACACTCTCCCTCTTTTGCAAAGGATAAAGCACTGAAATTCTGATTGCTGGTCTCTGTCTTATTAATATTAACGTCTTAATATAATTTATCTCACAATGAGACTCCAAGGAAAGATGCTTAGTCTATGCACAATGAGATAATGTTTTTGTTCTAAGTAACAAGGTAATTTGCCTCATTGTTGGTTTGACATTATTCACTCATATCTAGCTTGTCCATCCAGAACAAACACCTTGCATGGTTTCATTTTCTGCAAGATGCAGCATTTCATGACTTGACTACTGCAACGCCCTCTTAACGGGCCTGCCGGGTTGCGTGGTGAAACCACTACAGATGATCCAGAACGTGGCGGCGCGCCTGGTGTTCAACCAACCGAAGAGGGCACACGTCACCCCGCTACTCATTGAGCTCCACTGGCTGCCGGTAGCTGCTCGCATTAAGTTCAAGTCACTTATGCTTGCCTACAGAGTGCTTGCTGGTTCTGCTCCCACCTACCTAAATGCTCTTGTAAGGGCAAATGTTACACCCAGGACGCTGCGCTTGTCTAGTGAGCGTCGTTTGGCACTGCCGTCTATGCACGCACGGCAATCCAGACTATTCTCATTTGTAGTTCCACGTTGGTGGAATGAACTGCCTAGCACTATCAGAGCAGGGGCGTCCCTCTCTACCTTCAAGAAGCTTTTGAAGACCCAACTCTTCAGAGAGCACCTCCCTTCCTAACTGCCACCTTGACTAGTGCTTAACTTGCACTTCAGCAGTTACATTCCTGCACTTCTTTTTCTTTCTATGTTGTTTTTCTATTTGTTATGTAAAGTAGTATTTATTGTTACACCAGGTTTTTATTGCTCTTAGCTTGACTGTTCTCTCTCTTGTACGTCACTTTGGACAAAAGCGTCTGCTAAATGACTAAATGTAAATGAAGTTGGTACTTCATATGTACTAAGATGATGACTTTGAGAAAGGCTCTCTGAAGTAGGAAGACTTACACTTTGACATGTGTTTGCTGTAAGAGACCAATGTAGATTTAGAACTCACTTTGACTTCACAAGCTATGGAATGGCCCAGCCTCTTGCCTGTGCTGCTAAGACATGCTTATACCATATGAGGGCCTATGTTTGCGGAGCCTGTTCCAACATATCCCATATTTTCCTAAAATATTTTAGACCCGATTATTTATATTTTAGATTCCAATCTCTTAAGATTCAGCTCTGTATAGGATGATGGTGTGTAGAAGAAATGTCTTTGCAATGGCAGGAGGTGACCTCGAAGTTCCACTTGATTTCTTAATATGGATACGTGCTGCCATCTAGTGTTAGCAAAAAGAACTGCCTTAACAGCAGAAATGGTTTCTACATCCACATTTGCCAGGTTTAACTACTCAAAGCCTCAGTCATGAAATATCATATAACAACCTCAGTCAATAATGATGAAGGTGGTCAATCAATATTCTTCAAATGTCGCTATACATTTTTTACTTTAAACATCCTTGTGATCATGGTAATTATGCATTTCTGTTGAAGAGGCTGAGCTCTCAAAGTCACTAAGGTGATATCTCCAGTTCCCATTCCAAAGCTTTGAGAACTGACTGAGTAAAGATCCAATAGACATACTGAATGTGCAGAAGCTGTATGATTGAACAATAAGGTTCAGAAGACATTTACAAAGAGAGTAAAACAAAGGTGTGAATAATGCGCTGATGTGGTGAGACGTGTGAGAGGGCAGGGTTTCAGTCCCTCTTTAACTTCCTGTAGTCTGTAGAGGTCTTACTCAGTGTGTGGTCGCTAAGCTAACACGTCTCTCATTAGCGCACATTAATCATTATTATACTAGTGTCAGAATGGACCGTGTCTATGGGAATATTAGTGCGCCTGCAGTCAGGAAGAACAGTAAGTGACATCCGATTTGACTCTTGCAACCGGCTACTAAAGATTAATCATGGTACAAATACTGTTCATAGGCTATCTTGTATATCTTGTAGTATTTGTTACTGTATTTCAGCTGTAGGAAGCGAAAATGATTCATTAGATGAGGTAAAGATGTAGTTATTAATTCATTAATTGATGAGTTTTATTTCACGCAGTGTCTGGCTCCAGGCTCACTGAGGCCACAGATCCTCCGTGTGCCGGTGGCGGAGAAGGAGAAGTTTCCAAGTCCAGAAGGGTTGCGCTGCTTCCTTTGGCTCTTGGTATCGGCCTCGGCCTGCTTTTCACCTTTCCAGCTCTTGCTGCAGTGGTACACCTCTGTGAGTTTCAAATTCAAATTCAAAAGTGCCTTATTCACATGACAAATAGCACACTTGCATTGCCAACGCAGTCATTAGATACAAAGAACAACAAATCAAAACATAAACATAGATACAGAGGCAGGGTAGGCACAGATGATTAGTTTAATAGAAGTATAATCATTTTCTGCTCACACTTTATTTCATGGTACATTATGGTAATTATCTAGTTCTTACATCTGAGTTCCTTTTAGTGCTTGTGCTTGTACACATTTTGGTCAAACTGTGTTTGGATGGTTTCCTATAGACTGTCTACACATGCTCAGATTACAAACAAAGTATCTGTTGAAACTCTTTTAACTACAGTTTATGTTTAAGGTGATGTTCAGTGAACAATTAGAAAGATTTAACTTGAATTTCAACAGTCTCTTGAGGCGGACTTTCCAAACCCAGTGGTGTGAGTTTCTCTGCCTGTTCACCTCAGAGAGGTTTATTTTAAGCTCTGGTCTTATTGCAGCTAAATGCATTTGTGTGGTTGCCCCTGTGTCTGGCATACTTCCTCACCTCAGATCTTTTTCACATTACAGGAAGCGTTTAAATAAATGTCAAAAGAGATGTGAAATACATCTTCATATGTAATGTAACGATCCATAATTAATAAAAAAATTCTGAATGAAATTAATTCTGAATATGCCAGTGTAGGCCAGGCAAAGTAACCCATTTTAGAGCCAAACATAGAATTAATTGTAAAATAATTTTTTTCAGCATTGATCATTTCTATGAGGTGTCCAGAACAACATACTAAAAGTCCTAAGAAATCCTAGTTGAGGAAATATGTTTAATTCTCATCAATCTGAGATCTGTGCCAATAATGCATGGCAAAAATACACCTCAAAAATGTAATTTTTTCCTTTACTCCTATCAAAATAAAACTTTACACAATGAAAATACCCATGAAAAGTAACATTGTTTGTATTACAAGTTTCTTTGAAAATGAATTTTAATATGCAAATGAACTATACACTAATCGAATATGCCCAAAATACAGCCAAATAGGCTTCATTTTTTCCTTTACTCCTACCACAATAAAACTTTACATAGTAAAAGTATACATGAAAAGTGACTTTTTTTGTATTACAAGTTTCTCTTGAAATGAATTTGAATAATAACATGAGCACACTTATTGAATATGTCCTAATTGCATAGGCAGAAACACCATCACCAACCAAGCCAGGCAATTTTCAGGTTAGAGGCCAGTCTAAAAGCAGCATTGCCATCTCCCATTGGCAGTAAGATGATTGGATGAAGATTGGGCCGATGTATTTGTCATACATATGAATGGTGTTTTTGCCTATGGACATATTCAATAAGTGTGTGTGCATATTCAAATTAATTTCAAAAGAAACTTGTAATACAAAAAAATTTACTTTTCATGTATACTTTTACTATGTACATTTTTATTGTGGTAGGAGTAAAGGAAAAAAATAAGCCTATTTGGGTGTATTTTGGGCATATTCGATTAGTGTATAGCTCATTTGCATATTAAAATTCATTTTCAAAGAAACTTGTAATACAAATTTTTTTACTTTTCATGGGTACTTTCATTGTGTAAAGTTTCATTTTGATAGGAGTAAAGGAAAAATTACATTTTTGAGGTGTATTTTTGCCATGCATTATTATCACACATCTCAGATTGATGAGAATTAAACATATTTCCTCAACTAGGATTTCTTAGGACTTTTAGTATGTTGTTCTGGACACCTCATAGAAATGATCTATGCTGAAAAAAAATATTTTACAATTAGTCTGTCGTAAAACGCTACTTTGCCTGGACTAGTACCTTTATGACGTATAATGCATGGCTTTCCTGTATGGTATAGTGTAACACATGCATGATTCTGACCCCTAAATGATTGCATTGTATGCATACTTTGGTAGATACCAATGAACAAGCAAAGCTTCATCTGATGGAAAAACTGCACAGGGATCTGTCAGCAACCTTGAATACCACCGGTGAGTTTGCTGGACACTACTGCTTTTCCTGTCTTTTGTGTATTATTATTGGATGACAGGGACCTTGTATAACATGCCATAAAGATAGAAGGTGAACTGAACTGAAAGTTTTGTCCACTTCTGCAATGTCACACTCTCCAACTGACATGGTCTTTTTTATAGACTTAATTGGAGGGGTAGAGGACCTGCTTGTCAAGCACAAACATTTGTTGACCCTCCAAATGTCTTTTGATGGTAAGTTCAAATAAAGATTATGCATTTAGTCAAATGTGAAACAAGCATAGAAAGAACTTTCCACTTCTCCCAGAGAGTTTATGAAGGGTATTTTTAGCAATAAAACAAATAAATACAGAGATATGGGTAGGCACAGATGATTAGTTTAATAGAAGTATAATCATTTTCTTCTCACACTTTATTTCATGGTACATTATGGTAATTATCTAGTACTTACATCTGAGTTCCTTTTAGTGTTTGAGCTTGTACACATTTTGGTCACACTGTTTGGATGGTTTCCTATAAACTATCTACAGATGCTCAGATTACAAACAAAGTATCTGTTGAAACTCTTTTAACTACAGTTTATGGTTAAGGTGATGTTCAGTGAACAATTAGAAAGATTTAACTTGAATTTCAACAAACCATCTGTAAAGTCTCTTGAGGCGGACTTTCCAAACCCAGTGGTGTGAGTTTCTCTGCCTGTTCACCTCAGAGAGGTTTATTTTAAGCTCTGGTCTTTCTGTGGTCGCCCCTGTGCCTGGCATACTTCCTCACCTCAGATCTTTTTCACATTACAGGAAGCGTTTAAATAAATGGCAAAAGAGATGTGAAATACATCTTCATATGTAATGTAACGATCCATAATTAATAAAAAAATTCTGAATGAAATTAATTCTGAATATGCCAGTGCCTTTATGATGTATAATGCATGTATTTCCTGTATGGTATAGTGTAACACATGCATGAAATTATTGAATTGTATGCATACTTTGGTAGATACCAATGAACAAGCAAAGCTTCATCTGATGGAAAAACTGCACAGGAATCTGTCAGCAACCTTGAATACCACCGGTGAGTTTGCTGGACACTACTGCTTTTCCTGTCTTTTGTGTATTATTATTTGGATGACAGGGACCTTGTACAACATGCCACAAAGATAGAAGGTGAACTGAACTGAAAGTTCACGGTGAAGTCTCTTGAGGTCGACTGTCCAATCCCAGTGGTGTGAATATCTCTGCCTGTTCATCTCAAAGCTGTTTATTTTCACTCTGGTCGATCTTATCTCGCCCCTGTGCCTGGCATACTTCCTCACCTCAGTTCTTTTCACATTACAGGAAGCGTTTAAATAAATGTCGAAAGAGATGTGAATTTAAGAAGGGAACTTTTAGCGACAATTGCTGACTTGTACTTTCATTGAATGCAAACAGCAGGGTGTTTGACATGATGTTACACAGTACTCTAAAGGCTGCATCGGTGAAACATAGTGACAGCACTACCCACTGATCAGTGTTGTCATGTGTGTTTGTAGCCAACTCTGGTTGTAGGGTCTGTCCTGATGGGTGGGCTCACAACAGTGGGAAGTGCTACCTCTTCTCCTCCACTAGAAAGACCTGGAGTCAGAGTCGAGATCACTGCATCACATTAGGGGGGCATCTGGCCATTGTGAACAGTCAAGAGGAACAGGTGAAGTAAAAAGTATTTGTTTTGTTTTGTTATTGCACCCCATGCATTTTTTCAGAACATTCCTGAATATCTTCTTTTAAGTTGGTACATTAAGTTGGTACATTAAGTTTAAGTTTTGTTTTGTAAAAAAGCATAGAGATGGTTATATAGTTATACCATTTATGAATAAATATCTATTATGTCTCCCATTAGAATTTTCTGTCCCAAAGGGCCATTGTAGATTTCTACTGGATGGGACTGAGTGACCTGGAGACAGAGGGACAGTGGATTTGGGTGGACAGCACACCTCTCGATGAGACTGAAGCTGTGTAAGACATGCCTCATACGTTCTCAACACAACCACATTACACTTACTTATATGTGTCAATAGTCTACATACTGTTCCATGTACAATGATGTAAACATGCAGTGATACATTCAAATGTATCGATCTGGTTGTGCTGTTCAGCAGTGAATAGAGGCGCTGCTACTGTCCTGCTATTCTCATGGTTACACTTGTAAGCACAGCAAACTTGTGCTTGTCAGTCAGACGCAGCACAAAGACTAGGCTGGCTGTAGGTTTGACACAGAACAGCCTTACTGCCATTGCAGATGCAGAATTGTGTTTGTGCTGCTGCCCTTTCTTTAGTGAACTTAGAGATGGACAGATATGTAGTATAACTGTTCATCATCTTCCATACAGAGCATGTCTACATCATGGTGCATTGTGTTTACTCCATCCACCCTGTTTGTTCACAGATTCTGGAAGAAAGGGTCTGATGAACAAGATGAACCAGATAACTGGAAGGAGGAAGACCCTTCTGGGGAGAACTGTGCACTTTTCACCAGAGTTAGAGACTGGCGTGACAACTCCTGCAAGAACCTGCGTACATTTGTTTGCGAGACAGTAGCCACCGATTAGACTGGATTAGATTGAATATTCAGCTGCTACATATGGAGGCTTTAAAAAAATCTTTTCATTACATTTAGTTATTACTTCACTATGGTTGTAGGAACCACTTTCCAGCCTAGCCCAGGTTTATGTGTGTTCTTCTTTCTGTGCTTTGCTGAAATGCAATATTTTATTAAAGGACCCTATCTTGGTAAACGTAATTAATCTGATTGGATCTTTGCCTTAGTCCCTGTTCTTTTCATGCTATATTGCTACCCGATTCAGATGGTATGCATTGCGTTGACGAAAGACGGCATGTGGTTGTGTTGATAACGGAGACGTTTATAGTGAGATTGACAGGTGAATAACCAATCACGCTGCCAGCGAGCTGTTTACCTTGTCGTTAGTTGCCTTGCTTTTTTTTTTATTCCTTTTATCATGATTTTAGTAATCCAAGAAGCCTATCGGAACATCAGGTTCTGATACGATGTTGATCATTATTTTACTCCATGTATTGCTATTGCTGCTCGTTTTATTGATTTTATGTAAAGCACTTTGAACTGCATCTCTTGTACGAAATGTGCTATATAAATAAAGTCTTACTTACTTACTTGCTAACAATAGATAGCTGGCTCAGACGCCGCGCAAATCACCTCAGAGGTATTCTTCAGCTACAATAATGTTTTTTTTACATTGAACCGTGTCTATTTCCTGGTAACTTCTAAGCAAAAAAAGTCAAACAAACCAACAAACTGCTGAATTTGACATGATGTTACACAGTACTCAAAAGGCTGCATCGGTAAAACATAGTGACAGCACTACCCACTGATCAGTGTTGTCATGTGTGTTTGTAGCCACCTCTGGTTGTAGGGTCTGTCCTGATGGGTGGGCTCACAACAGTGGGAAGTGCTACCTCTTCTCCTCCACTGGAAAGACCTGGAAACAGAGTCAAGATCACTGCATCACATTAGGGGGAATCTGGCCATTGTGAACAAAGAAGAACAGGTGAAGTTACACCAACCCAAGTAAACAAAAGAATGCTGAAATAAGTTAAGAAAAACTTCCAAACTAAACATCAGCAACTGTTTCCAAAACACACCAGTTAGTGTTCTAGCAAGCTTTTTTCATTAATAACTGTGCTATTTTGAGTTTTCTAGTTTTAAACCAAACTTCTCTACTGTTGCTTTACCTTTGGCTGAATGTGTTGTGTGCCCTTCACTTGACACAGTCCTGAAAGAAACAGGTAATGCTCAATGAAAGATGGCGCCCCCTAGCTGCAGAGATGGAGATATTTCACACCTGCTTTGACATTAGAATATTCATTCATTTTCAGAGGCACTAGAAATACACTACAGTGACCTCTACAGGAGAGATGCAGAGTGCATAAACAAAAAAAGAATATATGATGTTCTCAGGTCATCCCTTCATCAACATCAACTCATTTATGTAGCACACATGGCTCTATTGAAAAAGAACCAGCGTGACCTCATCACCTCATGAAAGCTCTCCCTCTCTGGCATGTCTGGTGTTGGTCAACATTAATTAATGCATTGTTTGCTGATGATGTTTATTAAACAGATTTTCTGAATCAGAATCATTTTTAATGAGTTTTGTGAAATTAGTGGAATTTGCTTTCGGTACAGCATGGTAAGATCAGTTCAATGATGTCAGTGATCAGACAGGCATCACATGAGAACAGTGATTAGCAGAACAGACAGTATTCACAGATGCAACAAGACAGAATTTCACCTGGCAATATGCACACAGGAGAAATCACAGATGCCCCACACAAAACACACAGACGATTCTCATAATAAGTGGCTGAACATGATTTAAATGCAGTGTATATGCCAAGTGAGGATTAAAATGGAACACATTTTCAGCAAATGTTTCAGACATTATTTGATTAGATTCGATTTTGCGGTTCATTCACAGGACTTCTTCTGTTCTTTAGGGCTCTTAGCTTCGCCCTACTGGCTGGTTTTGTTGCCGTGCTCCTCCTTCGTGAGTTTCTGATCATGTTCACCTGTTAGCGTTCCGATTGTTAGATTTCATTGAAATCAATATTTGTCATAGGTATTTGGTATGCACAAATGGTCCACCTACAGAGACATCAAAGCTGTCTCTTAATCCCTGGGTGTCTTAAAGCCAGACCCATTAGGTCTGGTTCCTGCCATCTGTCTGAAAACAACCAGGGCCATCAAGCTTGCATCCTGATCTTTTGTATCAAGCCAACTAATTGATTGGTGTGGGACAGACATATTTATTAAATTAGGGTGAGAGTCCTAATCAGATTAATTAGCAGTCATCCCTTCAGTTCTGATACCTACCCCCAGACACATCTTTTCCCCTCCCATATTGTTTACATGTTAATTGTATTGTATAAGAGACGTAAGTCTCTGCGACTACGTTGAAAGATTCCTTCCTACAGGAAGAGCATGTGAGCGACGGACTGATTTCTGTGGAGGCGGTGTGGGCTCCACCGCTCCCCCCTGTGTGACCACTGGCTGACTGTCACCATCAGGAAGCCTGAGGCTTACCTCTGCCCCGCCCGCGGCGAGCGGTGTGCTGTCGCGGGGCCTGGGCTGCGCCCTGGGCAGGGCGCGCAGCTGGCTGCTGCTGGCTGCGCCTGGTGGGCACCTTCGCTGGAGGAGCTGGCGAGTGGAACCCGCTTCGCTTCTGGCCCAATGTGGGTGTGGTGTGTCCTGAGGAGGACGTCTCACCCGGGCCGCTAGAGCGAGGCATCCAAGCCTGGAATACCTCCCTGCTCTTCTGCTGCTCCTCGAACCTGGCAGCCATTGTGACCACGGCTTCACCGAAGACGCCCTGGACAGAGACCGGGGCGTCGAGGAGTGGTGCTTTCTCTCTGTCCGAGAGCTTAGCCAGTGATAGCCACAGAGACCTCTGGGTAGCCACCGCGGCACCCATCACCCTCCCCAGTGCCTGTGAGGTGCACCGGGTCAGTCGGAGTGACAGATCCGTCGCGCGACGGAGCTCTGCCACCGACGGGTGATCCTCCCCCAGCGACAAGGCTAGCTCAGTCAGGAGCTTTGCCTGATAGCGCTGTAGCAGCGCAGCCGTGTTGGTTGCCTGCCCTGCAGCCAAGTAGGCTTTCTCTGCCAGCTGAGCCTGGTGCATGGCCACCCGCGTGGGCAGGAGAGGCTTCTGGCCGAGGCGCATCGTGGGGGAGGCGGGCAAGAGGTAGCCCGGGGGAGGGAGAGGGAGCCCAAGGCAGCTGGCTGCTCTCAGCGCAACCTCGTGGAGTTGCTGGCCCAGAATCCTTGACGAAGTAGGGGGTGTATCCACCCGCGGCTTAACGTCCTGGCTTGTCTGCATTGCCTCTGCGATTGAGCTGTGCTCATCGGAGTAGTCCAGCAGACTATCATCATCTAGGCCGATGTCCAGCTCCAGTTCGGGCAGGACACTGCCCAGTGGTAGCTCCTCCGCCTCGCTGCCTGCGGCCCCAGGGCTAGCAGGTGGCGGTGACGGGGAGAGGCCAAAGAGTGGAGCTGCGGCTGTAAGGCGGCTGCTCGCACTCACAGAGCCCACGGCTGGAGGCGCACTCGGTCCTAAAGGGGCGTTAGCCCCGGATGGAGCCGGTGCAGCCCCCTCGGCGCCCTTGCGCTCCCATAGCGCAAGGCGCCTGGTAGCCTTAGCTAGCATGAGGCTAGCACAGATGGCACAGACAGGGTCAGCGCCTGAGAGCGCGACCTCTGCGTGGTCCCTGCCGAGGCAGGTCATGCACCGACGGTGGCGGTCACCCTTAACACGGGTGTGCCCGCAGTCGGGGTAGTGTCTGGACATCTTTTTTAATCTGAAAGTAGAAGAAAGTATTAATACACAAGCACACTATCAGCAACGAACACGTTGTCAGCAAGCTAGCAGGCTAGTCAGAAACTTAGCCAGCTAGGCAGCTAGGATAGCAGCTACTACTTCCAAAATTAAGTTGAGTCAACGAATTTTGCAGCGTCCTGAGCTAGTGAGGGTTAAAGAACCCGAATAACTCACCAACCCGTAGAGAGCAAAAGCACACAAAACTCTTTGACTTTTGGTAGCGTAGAGGATATACTCGGAGCTGGCACTTCGTTCTTGCGAAGTTTTCAAAGAGACTGATCTGTGGTGCGCGATTCAAGATATAGACTCCTGAGGGGCGGGCTCAGGAGTGCGCGCTGACAGATCTCGCTGCCTTTCAGGCGTGAATGGATAAATGCTTCGATTTAGGCCCATGACTAGTGTCATGTACCATACTGTTATATCGCAGTGAACTGCGATAAGGAACAAGCTCCTTTTAAAGTCAAATAGGCTATTGCTTTTACCGTGGTAAAGATCATTTCAGCCTTTATATTTATAATACAACAGAGCAATCCGGCATAATTACATTACGGGTATGTTAACTCCACTCCAGTGTGTGGTATTAAAGACAAAAATATTCTCGATGCCGACTGTGCGTCGAAAACTGTATTTATTTATTTTATGAAAAGCTAAATATTTGACACCACAATCAGATCTTTGCCTCAGTGCTTACCATCTTTTCTGTGATTTTCTCCAGATTGTGATTTAGCCTATATTGTTACTAGACTGTGTGTGTAAAAGTGTCAATCAATAAGACTGTGCTCTACATAAACAAAACCACAAATCACTTTTTATCGTAAGAACATTTAATCAGGACGAAACAATAAAAAAAATAGTGCTTTATCAAAAAAACAACGTATTACACACACCACACACACAAACATATGGCAGTTTTTATAGAGTAAACAAAGGTACATCAAAACAAGAAACATTGATGCACAGAAACGCATAACATTTTAAAATAGAACTTAAAGAGTAACAGAGGCACTACAGTTCACCATAGAACATAGCATGAACTTCGAGGTCCTGTTGATCCGCACAATCTTGGAGAAACACCTCCATGTCCTCTTGTTGTGTGAATATGAACAAGAAGGGGTCTTTAGCCTCCAGGTCATCGCTGGTTCTCAGCGTGCGCAGTGCATCCTCTTTTTCCACCTCTGTCATATAAATAATTGTGGGCAAGGAGACACGTCCCTGGAACCGCGTCATATGGCGCCTTGTCCACTCCACTGCAGTTGTCAGGTCTGACATGATGTTTGTGGTCTGGGTTAGGGAAAGGGAAAGATAGGGTTAGTAAGGGAAAGATAAAAAAAAAAAAAAAAAAGGGGTTTAGTAGATTTGACATTATTCAAGGGAGCTCCCATATTACACCACACCCTGACAGGTTACCTTACCTCCACAGTTGGTCTTTTACAAGGAGGGGGGGGGACTCCTCCACAGTCAGGGCCTCCACTGCTGCATCAAGGCAAAAATGAGTTTCATTGAACAATCACTATACTATGAAATCGTCTAACACAACCTTGCCATGCACATATGTCAAGTATGTTGTAGAACAGATCAGTCTCTATAAAGTCATGAATTGTCCAGAGAAACATGTCCAAAAACTTAAGAAAGAAAATATTACCACACTGTCCTGCTGTGTTGGTTATCTGCCTCCTTTTTCTGCTTTTGTCAGATGACAGCCTTCAGCAGAGGTTTGACATAAGTAAATCTTATGGATGGCAACATATAGAAGGGTTCAAATGTCCAAGTTTTTCATAAGTTAAAAACAGTTGGAAAAACCCTAGTTAATAGGAGTTACCTTGGTGGAAAGTTGTCCAGCAACAGAATTGACCACCATCGCCTTGCAACGCTCATGTCCGACTAGTTTGTGGAAAAGCACACATTTTAATTGAAACATAGACCTTATAAGATGAAATGTTAAAAAGCGTTTGAAAAACACACCTCTGTGAAGTCAAAAGAGAGGCCAAAGACGATGTAGACAGCATACTGTAAACAAACAAATTGAAGTATCCATGAACAAACCACAAGATTACAGGAAGGAATTATGCAAGGAACACAGGATGGCAATATTTCTTACCATTAGGATGAACACCCCACAACTATTAGAGCCTCTCTGCTTGGGAATGCCCTGTGTTCGGGTTAAAGGTTAGAAAAATACATCAAAAAAGGTTTAAGAAGAGGTAAGCTGTGAATTGTTACAATTCCACTCACACACACTCACATACCTCAAGGTTGTCACATGAAAAATCTGTCCAGACACTCACTTATCTCCTAAGAAAGTTCTCTGAAAAAAAAAAAGGATAATGGAGAAAAACGGAGTATTATAATCACAGATGTGCACTGTACTACAATGCAGGTCCTTCAGATTTGATAACTGCTGGGAAATGTAACTTGGGGTTTTGAACAGGAACTACCCCATAGAGAAAAGATCCAAAGAAAAAAAAGAAATGACAGAGTAATGATTATGGAACCATATTAACTAGCATATGCCATGAGCACTTGCTTGGGTGTTTCCATTTCAGCAGGTGGAAAATTATGATTCTCTGATGCAGAATTCCTTTCATGTCACAAGTCATGACAAACACTGGGTGGGGGGGCATTTTAGGATGAAGACAGCATGGCATATGGTATATAGATAACACTTTAGTATGAAGAATAACTATAAATCATTATATTGGTACATACAGGGAGGTGATCCATGGGGTCTGCTGAATATGGGGGCAACCAGGTGAGAGTCACATGGCAATCAGCAGCAAAGATGTCAATGTTCTAAAAAGTATTTTAGGTATCAGTGTGGATGTAAGCAAAATATGCTGACTTGAGTGTTCCAAAACTGTTAAAAAGATCTTTGTTACCTGTTGACTAGCTATTCTTTGTAGAAGCTGGAAACCCAAAATTCAGCACCTATTGGAAAAAAGGGACACTATACCACAAAGCACTGTACTTCACTGTTAAACTGTTAGTATGTCATGATATTCTTAAATTTCCGTCAACTTCTACAGGATTAGCAAGTGTAATGAAGTCCTTTCTCCTTAATGCAATGCCATCAGTGTATGCCACCTCCTCCTCATCACTCATGCCAAGAGTGTTTTGGAGCTGTCAGAAGCATAATCAAATATATTTTAAACATTTTATACAAGTTCAACATTAACTATATACAAGTACAAGACCACATCAATGTAGTCATCAGCAACCCTTCACCAGGTGTATATATTGATACCTGTTCATGCTGGGACAAACTCAGTGGCTTGCTCCACCTAGATTTGTCCGGAACAAAACTCCTGACAACTTCTGGAGTGGGTTGCCCTACTACCATTTCAGGAGTGAGGGGTGAGGTATCTATACAACAGACAAACCACAAATACACACCAAAATTAGAAATCAATTTACCCGCACACAATAACCTCCGAGTTCTTCATCTGAGGTAAACTCAAAACATGTACCTGCACAAACGTTGTATTAGTGCAGCTAATTAACGTTCGGGAAAACTCGCTAACATTCGCTGTCGTCTTAAACACATACCGAAGCAATGAGATTAAACATACACACATGATAGTCGTAGAGTAATATTACTTTCAATGCATGTTTACCTTAACAGTTCAATCCATGCACGCTAGATCAAACAGTACATTAAAAGCATGGACGTGGCTAGCGGAGTGTACGCCTAGTCACGTTAATCTAAGAATGTAGAAGCTCACGGTGAAAAGGAAAACATTAACAAACTTTCTGTAAAACATGCAAACTGCTGTACGATCACTACAGTGAATGGAAAATAACATAACACGTGGGATTCGTCAAAGTTATCAACTTAAACATCAATTTACTTTTAGAAAACTGATATACTACGATGGTCAAGCAACGGGGAGACGGAGGCGAAACTGTTGAACTTTCTTTTATTTTCCTTTAGAAAATAAATCAAAACATTGCCTTCAGGCTTTGGTGTGAACGTACAGCATCCGATCAAAAGCATAGGCTTCTCTGCTGATTACTTCAGTAATAGAAAATATGTACAAAACTTTTAACTTCCCATACACAGTGGAATGGGCATAACTGTAGCCTAAGTGCACAGAGTTACAGCACTTCATTCAAACCTATTTACATTATGGAGCCACATACCTTTAGAAAATACATCAAAACATTGCCTTCAGGCTTTGGTGTGAACGTACAGCATCTGCACAAGCAAAATATAAAGCGTTACATATAGGCAACATCTACGTCAATATCCTATTGTACACTATCAGCGCTTGCTAGCCAGCAATGCGCCAGACAGAATGTCTGAACACATGGAACGATAGCTAATTAACGTTCGGTAAAACTCGCTAACATTCGCTGTCATAATAATAAGTAAGGGATAATGTATTGTCCGGAGGTACATTATCCCGCTTATTATACGGTTTCTTGCCAAAAACGATAGAAGACATTCCGCCAAAATACCTCTCTTTAATGATTTAGTTGCCGTTTCGTGATTTACGCTAAGAAATAAATAGTTCTTCAAGCAAATAGAACTTTTAAGTTTCAGGTGTTGCGTAGCAACCCATTACTTGCTGACTTCAAATTACAATGAGTCTGTTACGTTAAATGACCGGACTACTTGCGGAATGATATGAAAGATGTGAATTAGAAGCACAAAACCCGTTGCCAATGACAGCGGTCAATATCTTTTCGCAGCGGTGAATATCAGGAAATATTCACCAGCGAACGTTGGGATGGCCCATTCAAATCAACGGAACTTTTTGGAACATTCTGAAGAGCCATATAATAATAATACTTAATACTTAATACGTAATAATACTTTCAATGCATGTTTAACTAAACAGTTAAATCCATGCATGCTATATTGAACAGTACATTTAAAGCATGGACGTGGCTAGCGGAGTTTACGGCTAGTCGGGAACATATCAGGTACAGTGCTTTGTACAGTCAACCTACCCGATCAAAAGCATAGGCTTCTCTGATCGGGTAGGGAAGCAGCACTGGACTACACGCATCAGATCTGCAGTACATCATATGGCCAAAGGAGGCTCCCATTCACACTTAGGCAGTTTAATTTAGGCGAAAATCATATAAAACCATACACTACATTTTTAACTCTGTTACATATGGTGCAGAGTACTAGTATTACAGTGCAGGTATTACAATGTACCACAAAAATAAACCTTGCAAACTCAAGGTATTCTTACCTGACATAATGAAAACCCTGGAGCGACTTTAAACTCCCGCACGGAGACTTTCATCCAGCATTGAGAGATTTAACTCCCTCTCCGGCCCCTTCAGCACACTCGCACTCGCCCAGCTGCACATCATCCCAATCATCAGTCACGTCCACTCTTCCCAGCTGCACGTCATTTCACGCACCTGTTTCACACCCTACTTATACTCTTCACTGCCCTGACTCCGGTATCGTCGCTATCAGCAGGTTGTGTGACTGCACTCCCCGAGTCTGAACCGAGTCTGCCAACCGGAGAGGTGAGTGTGTGGTTGTTATATTATTTGTTGCATATTTGATAAACTTGTCTAAATTTGTATTTATTATTCCTTTTCTATTATTATTATGGCTGTCAATAGATAAACAAAAATTAACTAATTAATCTCACATTTTGAAATTCATTAATCTAGATTAATCGCGATTAAAAGTTTGTTTTTCTTCTAAAGACTACATTTTATAAATTAACGAGTAATCACTTCGGAACACCTCAGTCAGCCCACCGTCTTCAACTATGTTGTTGATGGGCCGACAGTCACCGGCAACCAAAACTGCTACAGCGTTGATAACCTTTTCACGGACTGGTCTAGTTATTTTTACAAGTCGTTGGGTGTGGGTTGGCGACCATCTAACCTGGGACTGCTTTTTGTCAGGTGCTTTGCATTAAAGTGATAATTTGAAGACGAGCTGCTTCTGTGATGGCTAAATTCAGCTTGACAAATGCTACATAGCCTACAACTTTAGTTTTGTCGTTTGTTCCGTCATTTTGCCTCTTTAACAGAAACTTTCCGCCCAACAATCCCTCAGCTCTCACCATATTCCACTCTTGTCTCAGTCTCTCCTATCTGACTGCAGGCACACGGCGGTTTCGTGTCGGGTCAACGCACACCGGAAGTAATCAAAGTTGCGTTAACTGCGTTAACATATTTTGTCAGGGATAATGTACTGTCCGTCATTATCCAAAAATAAATCCCGACGGGAAATCCCTTTCGTACTGAAGTGATTTATTGAGGTTTCTGAATGTATAAAGACACTGTAAATATGTATTGTGCCACAGCTAATTTCTTGTATTTTAGCAAAATAAAAAAGCTCTGGCTGTTGGGTTCACCAGAACAGTGTTTGGCATTTGCCCTGTAATTTTAACATCATACTGTAGCAATAATAACTAGCCTACTTAGGCTACTAATCGAGAGTGAGGTCATGTCAAATATCAAACTGGGGTTTTGGCGTATCGACTGAGCGATAGCGAATATCAGATTCAGTAGCGATACTACACTTACAATACATTATTGTTTTCTTTACAGCCAGGATGAGGGTGATTTTGTCTCTTTGCTTTCTTCATTTACTTGGACTGACAGTTCTGGCTGAATATCAAGGTAAACCATAGCTTTTATTGGTTGTGAGATGCCACATTACACATGACATCTGTTTTGTATACAAAATACATAGAGTTCAGCTGGGTGAGAAAGGTGAGTGCCATGTTCCAATGGAACTGGTAAAAACATATCTTCTCATTACCGGATGTCTGCATTTCACATCTGATACTTATTTGATTCACTGTATACACAATGTAAAATTCTATATGGTAAAGACAAAAATAAAATGAAGAATAAATATATAATGAAGACTATTTTTGCATTCATTTCTTTATAGCCTTTATAGCATGTCATCTCAGATTACACTGATTAAGCCACATGTAGTGGATATAATGTAGAGATGTTAGTGTATTTTTCATATTGGAACTATAAACTATATTATAGTTTGACTCAACTATCACCTGTAAAACTTCTTAGACACTGTACAGTTAGTTTTGCTGACCAATTTCTCTAATTCCCCAATTGGTGGAGCCATTATCCATTTAAAATATTTAATAATCAATATTATCCCATGATCAAACCATGAATCTTTCTCCGGTGATCTACTGCAGATGGCCTTTTTTCATCTTACAAAATTGAATGTTTCAAAATACACTGTTGATCCATATGCAATGCAATGTCTTGCTTTTAACTAATTCATCAATGTACTGTATTCCCTCTTATAGAACGTGGCTTTGAGGGGGGTGGCTACACAGTCAAGCCTTTGTTCTTTGGGATTTGCCTTAACAAAGAAAAGAAAATAAGATACGCTGCTGTTGTTGTTCAAGTCAGATTGATGTGAAAAATATTTTTTTTTACAGGTAGAAATTTAGCATTGTATGGAAAGGCCACCCAGTCAGACCTGATTGGAAACCCCTGGGCAGGGGAAGGTCATGCCCAAAATGCCATAGATGGAAATCGTGACCCACATTATCATCATGGATCTTGCACTGCTACTGATACACAGACTAATCCCTGGTGGAGGGTTGATCTACTGAGGCAGTACACTATTACTTCAGTGGTCATCACCAACAGAGGAGACTGCTGCTCTGAGAGAATGAACGGAGCTGAGATTCACATTGGCAGCTCCCTGCTGGACAATGGCAATGTCAATCCACTGTAAGATTATCATTTGCTCTAGTTGTTAACTGATTGAAAGTGACTGGGTAGAAAGGTTATTTCAGAATTTCTAATGCATAGACCCACGGTCCATTTCAATGAGCAGCTGCAAATGCAAAAGTGAATATTGTTTACTCTTCCGCCTCCTTCCCCTGATATCACTGTATTGCAGTAGGTGGTTTGTAAAGTGAATGGCAGAGAACCGCTTCACTGAGGCAACAGTTTATTTTTTTTAAGTTTTAGGTACAATGTACCATAAACTCTTGACTCAAACTACATGTTCATTTTGTAACATGTTGCAATGTTATACAAGGAGTGCACTGTATTCAGTAATTAATCAACCAATTAATGAATAAGTAGAGATATTCTGTCCTGGCATGTTTGTCAAAGTGATTAATCATAAGGCAAACTCGGACAAGGTCATTGTTTTCATATATTTGTGCTGAATATTTGACATTTGTACACAACACTAACTCTTGACTTCACTTTCAGGGCAGGGGTTATATCCTCTATCCCAGCTGGGAAAACCCACACCTTCAGCTGGGATAAAGGGTTGGAGGGCCGCTATGTTAATGTCGTTTTGCCTAGAAACAACAAGATTTTGACACTTTGTGAGGTGGAGGTGTATGGCTATCTGGCCCCAAACGGTAAGCATTGTTCTTGTAAATATATCACACATCACAACATACACAAAATATTTAGGTTTTTTTTTAGAATAAAAGCATGTAAAAATGTTGCAATATTAAAACAACTTTGCAAATGTCTGTCAAGACTGAACAGCTTTAGAACAATTACAATTATTAATTGTTTTCAGTATCCCCACACTTGCTCGGATTTTTCGGTAAAGTAAATGGAAGAGGGATCTAAGTAAATTTCTTGTTCAAGAGGCATTTTACTTCCTGTCAATTAAACACATACTGTCACGTCTGCGCTGACATCCGCTCCGGTCACGGCCCCTTCAGCACACTCGCACTCGCCCAGCTGCACATCATCCCAATCATCAGTCACGTCCACTCTCCTCAGCTGCACGTCTTTTCACTTCTCCAGATCACAATCACACGCACCTGTTTCACACCCCTGACTCCGGTGTCTGGTCTCGTCGCTATATGGGCAAATCTACTGCCCCAGTCGCCATCTCCGCGACTCATCCATGGTTTACAGGATTCTGCCTCCTGTTCTGATTTTGTGATTTCCTTGTCCGCTGGCTTATCCCAACGAGCTCCCTGTCCACTGTCTTCCACATCAGCTAGTTTCGTGCCTCCTGGCTCCCAGGCATACGTTTCCCAGAGTTCCGTGCCTCACGACCCCAGGTCTTCCGTGAGTTTCTTTTCTGGCTTCGTGCCGTGTATTTCTGTTCTGCGCCCTCGCGGTTTTGAGCCAGAGTTAGACTGTTTCTGTGATCCTAAGTTCGTATTCTTAATTATAATCTCTGTCTTGGTTTGTTTGTTTACAATCCCCTGTAAGTTCAATAGTTACTCCCCATACACCCAAAGTTTGTCTTCCGGAGTTAGACACCGTGTATCTTGGTTCCGTTTTATTTTGCCTTTCTAGTTACATTCCTGAGTCCTGTTAAACACTTGGTTAAGTGTAGTGTCTTGTTTACGTGTTCCAGAGGGCGACTCTGTTTAGTCTAGTTCTGTCTCTTTTCTAGTCCTGTCTGAAGTTTGTCTTGCATACTTCTGAGTGTCTCCTATTTGTTTCTTAGTACGCCCTGTTTGTGTCCTGTTCCCTGGCTGTATTCATTAATAAACTCTTTCATCCGAAAACCTTCATCTGAGTTCTGATGTCACATGACGCATACAGTATACTTTTCTGCACATGGTCAAAGCTGTTCAGAAAACAAGCAAAGCTAATCTGATCTGATGTGATGTGATGTAAGCATATGAGCAGTAGATAACCTTGTTGAAAACAATTGAATTGCCAAAAAACATACTCAACCACTTCAGACAGGGCATGGTTCTTAACTGTACATAATTGTTAGCCTAGTTGCTCATTTGTCATTGTTCTTTCATTGTTTCCATTCAGGTGAGAATGTGGCTTTAAGAGGGAAAGCAACTCAGTCAGACCTTTATGGAAATGGATTCGCATACAATGCCATTGATGGGAATCGTGACGGCATGTATCGCCATGGTTCCTGTACTCACACAGAAGCTCATCTCAACCCTTGGTGGAGAGTGGATTTGCTCCAAAAATATAAAGTCTTCTCTGTGATAATCACCAACAGGAAGGATTCTGCTCCCAGTAGACTGAATGGAGCTGAAATCCGAATTGGAAATTCTTTGGACAACAACGGCATCAACAACCCCAGGTAATAATTGGTATCTCAACACCATGTTGACACCAAAGTAGCTCTCAGTTGACATGCCGTTCTTTGTATTGTCCTTGGCATGCATCATTTTTCTGTAACTGCACCCTATGACATCCGTTACCCTCTACAAAGGACTAGACTATTTGGACTACTTACTAAAACAATGACAGGATGGTATAGTTTATGCTCAAGGATCCTGTATTAATGTGAGGTTATTTTGAACTATATCCTTTTCAGGTGTGCCGTAATCTCCTCTATTCCTGGTGGAGTTTCCAAGACCTTTGAGTGTAATGGGATGGAGGGACGCTATGTTACCGTGGTGATTCCTGGACGTGCAGAGTACCTGACTCTCTGTGAGGTGGAGGTATATGGATCACCGCTGGACTAAAGCCCAGGGAAACGGCACAGGAGGAGACAAGCCATCTGTACACCAATATTCTTGTAGCTGTATATTTTGGCATAACATTTTATATCTGTCATATGAAAGTCCTCAGCAATGATTGGGTGTCTGATTAACAAAGTGAAGGTTATGCCTATCTCTCTTTCTGTGTCTCTCTCTCTCCTACCTGTAGGTACATAGTCTAAGTGTAATGATTTCCATTTCTCCAGGGAGGGTTGGATATTTCATATTGAATTATTGTGCTCTGTTGTGTGATGAATCAAAGCCAATTAAAGAATGAAATGCACTCCTGTGTGGTTTTGAGTTCACGTTCTACAAATACACATGACTGGTTCATTTCACAAGCTTGAGTGGAGCAGTTCCTATCCCTGCTGCTCAGAGGTGACTTTATCTCTTGAAACAGTAACAGGACGCAGTCCAGATGTAGCAATGTGCTTTAAGAGCTTTTGTACATGTCAGCTTACACATCATTTTTCTTTGCCTTGGTCTCAGAGCAGCTTCACAAGTAAATACATGCTGATGTGCCCATTTACCTATCTTTGACATGGCTGTCAGCTCAGCAGATATGCAAGGAGATAAGCCAAAGGAGAGTGGGTCAGAGGCCAAATTAAATGTCAACACCTGCCTGAAAATGTCTTGTCTTGCTCACCTTGACCCTTGGGTTGATCTACTGAATTGGTTAATCTACTGTCAACTTTCGCCAAGACCGAAGACTGTGGTATCGAGAGAAATATTGCAGCAGACATTCAGAAGTTAAGTGAGCTTCACAATGATTATACAATGGCTTATTTTAATGACATTGGCCTCTATCTGTCTAATAAGGAGAAGCACAGAGCTGGTGTCCGAAAAGCAGCCAAGAGCTGCTGTCTTCATGGCAAGTCAGCCTTCACTGATGTCACTCTTCACTGTTAACTTAGACAGCTACTATTGTCAGCTCCCCGGTGGATTATGGCCACTGCAATTCATTGTCAACATCAGTTTCATATAATCACCCTACCACAGTAGTCATAACAGATTTGTAAACAATGCCCATACTGTCTTTATAACATGAATATTAAGCATTTGCCTCAAATAAAGTGGTTTCTGTTTTGTGTATTTCCATTCGAGCAGTGACTACTTTTGTTGCACAGGGACACCCTCTCACCTACAGATGAAGTACTGGAGATGAGACAATGGAGTAATAATCGCATGTTAATGCATAACACAACCAGGCTTTATACGTCTATGGCTATCCCCCGTTTACGTCTATGGTTATCCCCCCTCACTTTTGTCTAATTAAGAACAAAAACACTGTTCTGTGATCCACATTGAAATTCTGAGGCTAAACTCTTGGCTGGTGTCCAAGTTGTAAACTGTATAGCTGGTATTGGGCTTGGCATTCACATACTTAATAAATACCCCACACTGAACCCGGCACAGAGTTGCCAACCTCATTCTGAGAACAAACCTTGACACACTTTGACAAAGACCTGCATACGTGTGTGACGCTGCCCTTGCCGGAGTTCTTAGTTCTCAGTAATTGAAATGCCGAAGACACACTGTCTGTGGTGTGTGTTTCTTTATTCCTGGGATACATGTGTTAAGGCACAAACAGCGGAGCTCTGTTGAGGGCTATTTGAAAGCAAAACTGTATTGGTCAGAAGAGACAGGCTCTGGCAGGCTGAGCCTCAGGGAGTGTATGGACCCTGCCCCATGCATGTTAAAATCAGCCTTACCACATCCATACCCTTATACATACACACACACACACATACACACACACACAGGAGCCATATGCTCCGTGGACAGCCTGAACAAGACAACAATAGAGATATCACACTATAAGGTAGGTTTGATGTCTTCTTCTGGTATTTATACCGTCTTGAGTAGTTATTAGCTCAGCGGAAAACAAAGAAATGGGTATGGTAGTTTTTTTCTTTGTTCATACCAGCTTGAATGTTTGAATTTATTTGCTGTATCCTTGCTCCTGGAATCCACATTTACTTCAGTGCTTTCAGTGATCATTTATATTTGCTTCTAATAATGACACTTAGGCACTGTATGAAAAGCATTACTGTTTCATGTTAAGTGAGATCATTATTGTAAAATGATTCATCATGGCTGCAGAGTGAGAAGACATTCTTTAAAAACAATCTGTACTTGTAGTGCTTTGATTCTTCTCCTAGAATGAAGGTATTGTGTCTGCTCCTTCTGATGCTTCTTGTGGGAGATGGCTTCTGTGTTGCTGAAGCCTCTGCATTAGGTACAGTTATTGTGTTTATTCAGCTGTTTTGAGGCATTTCTCCAAAGGATAAAGCATTAAAGTCATATAATAGTATAATAGTCATATAATAGCCATGATATAACATTGAAGTCACTTTGACCCACTCGCCCATGATTTCAGTGAACGTGGCTATGAGAGACAAGACGATTCAGTCATCCACGTTCAACAGTTCCACTGCTGCCAAGAAGGCCATCGATGGGAACCGAAGCGGGATGCCCCAGGACGGCTCCTGTGCGCAAACAGAGGCTGAGACCAACCCCTGGTGGAGGGTCGACCTGCTGGAGTCATACAGAGTCACAACCGTGACCATCACCAACAGAGAGGACTGCTGTGCTGAGAGGATCAACGGAGCTGAGATCCGCATTGGGAACTCCCTGGAAAACAACGGCAACAGCAACCCAAGGTACCAGCTGATTATATGGAGTCATGAGCATGGTTTCCTCAGAAATGTCTTTTTGTGTTTTTTCTCTTATTTATTACTTTAAATTGGTGTGTTTGTCAAAGATGACAACACCAATGCGGAATGGTGATGCTTTTAAATCCCATCATAACTGAGACAAGGAAATTGAATCATGACCAAGTGTGTTTTATTATTTGTATATATTTAATGTCTTTTATATGCAAATTGTTGCCCTTCTTACCATCCTGAACAGGTGCACGGTGATCTCTTCCATACCAGCAGGGGGAGCCAGCACCTTCCAATGCAATGGGATGGAGGGCCGTTATGTGAATATATTCAGCAGGGCGTACAGGCAGCATCTGACTCTGTGTGAGGTGGAAGTAAATGCCGTGCCTGTTCCTGTCGGCATGGAATCGGAGTTAGCAAATATTACAAAACAAAACATTTCAGAGATCACTTAACTAAGATTACTTAGTTGACATTCCAGCTATATTACATTCTACTCTCTCAGAGAAAATGTGGCTTTGAATAAACAGGCGTCTCAGTCATCGCAGTACAACTACTTGGGCAATCATCAGACTCATTGTCTCTGTCACTTATCTATTCTGTTAGTGAGTAATGACACATTAAAAACAGGGCAATGCAAAATTATACTAAACATTTATTATTCTATGTAATACACATTTAAAGCAGCAGTGAGGAGTTCTGGTCAAACACTAGCAATCTAACTGCCTAACAGGCATGCAGAAACCTCACTGTTATGCCCTTGGGTGGCCCTATGGGGTGAACCACACTCCACCAATCCCCTAAAGTAAAACTCACCAAACCCATGCCATAGGATTTACCAGGTGCACCTCATTGCGCAATCAGATGTGGCACAGCTGGCCAGAGCTACACAGAGGACTGCACAAGGAACACTTGTTACTGCTAGCATGCTAACTCATGTCTTTTGGCGATATAGTCAATGATGTTGGGCTGTGAAAGCTTTGTTTTTACGCTTTTGCGCTGTGGTCTGACCCGGACGACAGAACTGCATAGTGCATACCGAAGGCAGCGAGATGGAATGACAAGTGTGTTTATGTCCTTTACATGACCCTACACCATCAGACTGTTTCAGCCAGAATCTGTGAACAAACAGGGTGGACGGAGTAAACACAATGCACCATTATGTAGTCAGACATGCTCTGTATGGAAGATGATGAACAGTTATACTACATATCTGTACGTCTCTAAGTTCACTGAAGAAGGGACAGCAGCACAAACACAATTCTGCATCTGCAATGGCAGTAAACCTACAGCCAACATAGTCTTTGTGCTGCGTCTGACTGAGAAGCACAAGTTTGCTGTGCTTACAAGTGTAAACATGAGAATAGCAGGACAGTAGCAGCGCCTCTATTCACTGCTGAACAGCACAACCAGATCGATACATTTGAATGCATCACTGCATGTTTACATCATTGTATATGGAGCAGTATGTAGATGAATTCTTCTTCATACTTTTAAAGCCATCCACAACCTTGCCCCTCCTTACCTGTCTGACCTCCTTCACACTGCCACCTCCACCCGCTCCCTCAGATCCTCCTCTTCCATCCACCTAACTGTCCCCTCTGCCCGGCTTACCACCATGGGGAGCAGAGCTTTCAGCCGCGCTGCTCCCAAACTCTGGAACTCACTCCCACCTGACATCCGAAACATTGACTCCCTCCCTCAGTTCAAATCCTCTCTCAAAACCCACCTTTTCAGGATTGCATTCTCACTGTAGTTGCCATGCTGTTTTTACTTGCACTTTTAATTTTAATTGTTGTGTTATTTGTTTGCTCCTGTTTTAAATTGTAAAGCGTCCTTGAGTGACATGAAAGGCGCTGTGAAATAAAATGTATTATTATTATTATTATTATATAAGTAAGTGTGATTTGTTTGTGTTGAGAACGTATGAGGCATGTCTTACACCAGGGGTCTTCAACCTTTTCCAGCCCAAGGACCCCTTGGCTGAGAGAGACACTGAGCAGGGACCCCCACCCCCGCCGCCCCAAATTTAGGCCTGATATTCATATATTTTATCTGGAACTAAGTGTCAGCCACACACACACACATACACACACACACACACACACAAACACACTCCCCTACACATGTTTGAACATAATTTTTGTTCTCCCTTACAGTTAGCCATTACTCTGTATTCAATGAGGGGGGGACAAAGAATTGAGTAGCTTGAGAAGCTTAAGTATGGATGAAATATCTCATACCTAGTGAGAGGCCTGACGTTTGACAATGCATCACTCATGTCTTTGGCAACAAGATTCTCCCTATGAAGCATTCAGTGCGTCACACATGGCTCTTGCACCGTCTGTGCACATCGCGACACATTTTGGCCAGGGTATACCATGTTCACGGAAAAAATTGTCGATCACTTTGAAAGTCTCTGAACTCTTTTGTACGTCCATGCAGCTGCTTACAGAATATAAATTCCTCCTGCATCTCATTTTGATAGACAACCACACAAACGCTAAAAACAGAGGGTCGTTTGACATGTCTGTGGATTCTTCTAATTGTAGTGCAAAATAATCTGCTTTCGGGAGTTTCGTGACTAGTTGTGCCCTCACATCAGCTGCCAATTCATCAATTGAAAGAGGAAAAAAGCAAAGGGATGCTTTTCAGTTTTTTTCACGTACTCCTCCTTCCCAAACGTCGTTTTTCACATACAGGGGCGGTTTTTCCTACAGGCGGTATAGGCGGTCGCCTAGGGCGCCACTCAGAGGGGGGGCGCAAAAAACTGCGCCCAGCAAAAAAAAAAAATAGTGGGGGTTTTGTGTTTTTTTTTTTTGCGCCCCCTTCTATATCTCCAACCAATATTTTGACATAAAAAAAAAATCTAACATTAGGGTACAATGAGCCAAAAATCGAAAACGGAAGGGGTACGTACATCCTTGTTGTTGTCAGAACATGCAAGCACAGTGAGGCGTTTGGTTAGTGTGTGTGTGTTCAAGAAACTTTGGAAAACAAAATAATGAAGAGGCAAAAGCCATCCGGGGCGCAATTTAGGAAGAAAAGAAAGGAAGAAGAAAAGAAACGTGCCAAGGAGAAAGGTAAATCCTTAAATCCTGTTCTAGCCTAGAATGAATTCCAGATAAGAAAACGTTCACGAATGCGTGAATTGCCCGCGGCACTTTAGTGGAGTTAAGAAGAAAAGATGTACCTTATCATTGAACGTTTTCCTACTCCCTGTCACATAGTTCTTTAATGATTTTACAGAGGCGGGTATATCAAAAATGATGTCCATTTATTCTACATTATACAAAAAAAGACATGATTAAAATAGGGGCGCACATATAAAGCCAATAGCCAGTGCAACAACACTACACATATCTTACTCGTTGCATAGCACACCCATTAAGGAAGCCAAACACGGCAACTTGTCAATAAGTGAGGAATACTGGTAAAAATCCAAGTGTTGTCATATTTAGCGAATGGTTTGTATGTAATCTTGCTAGTTAGCTAACGCTAGCTAGCCAGTGACTTGTGACGTTCCTTGTTATTGCCATTCAGTCGAAACATCAGTTCAAGTTCAGCTGTACCGCAATTTGCGTCATTTTGCGTCATAAAAATTTGAGTAATCAAATTTGGACAGCTTTAGTTTTGGTGGAGCGAGCTAGCCAACTTGATTCAACTAATCAAGAGATACATACTTTTGTTATATCATTTTAGATTCACTTTTAGAAGACTAAGAAAACATTATTTGCAGGCGATTGGGAAGATGACGTGGAGGTGTGTGTGTGTCCATAAACAGTTCAATAGGGGGCGTGGCCGGAGCGTAGTCCAGCACAGGCGTGACATTTTCTCAGTGATTTGTTCTTGAATGAATGTTTGTTCATTGTCGCGATCGTTGTTGTGTTTATGTGAAAGAAATGCAGTCTTACAGGGCAAAATAGCGTTTGAAAGTTGCAATTCCGTTTTCGTGGGGAAAACTAAATATTTTTTATTTGGGGGGGGGGGGCGGGGGCGCCAGGAGTGAAGCTCGCCTAGAGCGCCAAATGTGCTAGGGCCGCCCCTGTTCACATATTACTAGCTGCTGGCAATATTAAACTTTCCGCAATTATGTATGGCGTTTTGGTCTGAGCGACACGTAATGCAACTTGATAAGAGGGTTTTAAAGCTAGCTCGCCAACTGTGGCTGATTGTCTGCTGGCCCTCAAAAGATTTTAAACGGGAAATATTAAATGTTTGTTTCTTTCAAGTGAGCATGGTGAAGGGACCAGCATAGGTCATAAGAATATGCCATAGTCAATAAGTCAATGATATTATACCTAGTCATAATTGTTACTTTTATTTGGATTTAACTAGCCATGAGTGGACTTTGCTTGGTGAATATTCTTTGTCTCTGACCTGGGTAAGTGAGGTGCGACATTGGTCTCACCTCCCCCCCAGGTCGAGACAAAGAACCCTGCATGCATGGCCCATTTGAATAGACGGTGACACCCCTTAATGTCAGTGTATTTAACCGACTGTTCCCCAAGGAACAAATCAGATATGCTGAGGTGAAGTTCTGTGAGGGAGGATGGATCTGAAAGTCTCTGTCTCACAAATGGTCGGCCGCCATTCTTCAAGAATAAACCTGAATCCTGACTGATCAAACCTAAGACTGAATCTTCAATATATGGTATAAAACTAATTACCATCAATTGGAGGTCCCACCGAGATATTAATTCTTGGAATTTTGCTGAGATTTCAGTTCTGCTGTAAAGATCCCCTGTACCCCGGCTGACACAAACGCTTTGGTAAGTACACTTACCTAAATCTTGGGAAATATAGGAAATAGAGTCCTGTCTAAGAACAGAAATCTTATGTTATTTTACTTTTATTTTTATTGTGATGTCTTAGAAGTTGACACACACGGTGCTTGTCTTAGAAGTTGACACATCTATTTTTTCGGGTATTGGTCCGAGGCAGTCTGAGCTGTGCTTGTGACATACTCTATTGTTTTACTTACCGCTCAGATAAATTTCCCAAGAGGATAAAAAAGGTTGTGGCCATAAACGGGTGTTTGGAAAGGGATCTACAGCATTTTAATATTTTAATTTAGAAATTGTTCTAAGTTAATTTGTAAATTATTTACATTAGATTGTGGAGATTCAGTTCTTGGATTTGACCAGTCATGATTCAAGACATAAGATTCTTTGAAGTCCAGATTTCACAATGCTTTTGATAAAGTCAGATGTTAGACTGCTAAATGTTAAACTGTGTCTGTTCACACAATAGTTAGACAGCTCTCACGCATACCACTTAATTCACACTTTAGGCACAGCCGCCCTGTGACCCTGAATGGCCCATTACGCTGAAGTGATCAGACCCTAGCCTGGTAGCAGGAGTGGAGACTTTAAACATTTTTGTGTCTACACATTGATTTTCTTAACCCAAGTTAAAATCAGTGTATGAAGTGTTACAATTACGAATAATTGTAAGCATATATATATAACGGAACAAAGTCTTCATCCTTAGTGTATGGGTTTAAGGTACATGGAAAATAAGATGGTTTTTTTTTTTTGGTTTTTTCTTTTCTTCCGGAAACCGTACGTGATCTTACAGCAGCAGACGACTGCTGTTAGATCAAAAGGGGGAGGTGTTGAGCTTCAGAGAGAATTGACCTTAATAAGATGATAACTGCAAAATGTGTTTTTTCTCAAAACAGGTTTAGCTGCTGAATTTCTGACTTCATCAAATGATCCAGGAGCAATTAATGAATTAAGGAATGCCTTAAATGATTTGGCATTCAAGTGCCATTGGAATCTGGATAAAAATGGATTTTATGAGATACTTTTGTAACTAACTAACTAACTGTAACTCTGTTAACAGATTGATTCCTTTCTCTTAGGGATGGACACACCTGTCTCCTGAACAAGCGAATGAATGTGTGTGTATGCCTGTAGGCTGGCCAGCCGTCGTATGAATGAATGAATGAATGAATGAACTTACAGGACTGTTTAACCTACATTTGACCACTGACTTTGTCTTTAAGTGAAATTGTTTGAATTGAAGGAGATTTAAAAACGTTTTCTTTCTTTCAATCATTCCATTTCTTTCAAACATTCAACTTCTTTCAAAATCCCCACTCTCAGTTCTTTATTTGGTTAGTATGGGTCTGTGGTTTTTTAAATGCCCAAACCTTGCAGATAACAGGATGATGTGATGTCTCTTGTGAGATTAAAGGAAACCTGCTTTTGTCTGAGATTAAGCTGTCTGCCGTCTTTCACACCCAATACCAAATGTCTATTGTCTGATGTGTTGAGTATGCTAACAGGCTTCCTGCCTCATGGAGGTGTTGGCCGGTATTATCTTTTTCTGAG
>NC_045170.1:3271244-3288375 GCF_900700415.2 Clupea harengus | reverse complement strand
GGGTCAGAATCATGCATGTGTTACACTATACCATACAGGAAATCCATGCATTATACATCATAAAGGCACTGGCATATTCAGAATTAATTTCATTCAGAATTTTTTTATTAATTATGGATCGTTACATTACATATGAAGATGTATTTCACATCTCTTTTGCCATTTTTTAAAATGCTTCCTGTAATGTGAAAAAGATCTGAGGTGAGGAAGTATGCCAGACACAGGGGCAACCACACAAATGCATTTAGCTGCAATAAGACCAGAGCTTAAAATAAACCTCTCTGAGGTGAACAGGCAGAGATATTTACACCACTGGGTTTGGACAGTTCGCCTCCAGAGACTTCACAGATGGTTTGTTGAAATTCAAGTTAAATCTTTCTAATTGTTCACTGAACATCACCTTAACCATAAACTGTAGTTAAAAAAGTTCCAACAGATACTTTGTTTGTAATCTGAGCATCTGTAGACTGTCTGTAGAAAACCATCTAAACACAGTGTGACCAAAATGTGTACAAGCTCAAGCACTAAAAGGAACACGGATGTAAGAACTAGATAATTACCATAATGTACCATGAAATAAAGTGTGAGAAGAAAATGATTATACTTCTATTAAACTAATCATCTGTGCCTACCCATATCTCTGTATTTATTTGTTTTATTGCTAAAAATACCCTTCATAAACTCTCTGGGAGAAGTGGAAAGTTCTTTCTATGCTTGTTTCACATTTGACTAAATGCATAATCTTTATTTGAACTTACCATCAAAAGACATTTGGAGGGTCAACAAATGTTTGTGCTTGACAAGCAGTTCCTCTACCCCTCCAATTAAGTCTATAAAAAAGACCATGTCAGTTGGAGAGTGTGACATTGCAGAAGTGGACAAAACTTTCAGTTCAGTTCACCTTCTATCTTTATGGCATGTTATACAAGGTCCCTGACATCCAATAATAATACAAAAAAGATAGGAAAAGCAGCAGTGTCCAGCAAACTCACCGGTGGTATTCAAGGTTGCTGACAGATCCCTGTGCAGTTTTTCCATCAGATGAAGCTTTGCTTGTTCATTGGTATCTACCAAAGTATGCATACAATGCAATCATTTAGGGGTCAGAATCATGCATGTGTTACACTATACCATACAGGAAAGCCATGCATTATACGTCATAAAGGTACTAGTCCAGGCAAAGTAGCGTTTTACGACAGACTAATTGTAAAATAATTTTTTTCAGCATAGATCATTTCTATGAGGTGTCCAGAACAACATACTAAAAGTCCTAAGAAATCCTCGTTGAGGAAATATGTTTAATTCTCATCAATCTGAGATGTGTGCTAATAATGCATGGCAAAAATACACCTCAAAAATGTAATTTTTCCTTTACTCGTATCAAAATGAAACTTTACACAATGTAAGTACCCATGAAAAGTAAACATTTTTGTATTACAAGTTTCTTTGAAAATGAATTTGAATATTCAAATGAGCTATACACTAATCGAATATGCCCAAAATACACCCAAATAGGCTTATTTTTTTCCTTTACTCCTACCACAATAAAACTTTACATAGTAAAAGTATACATGAAAAGTAACATTTTTTGTATTACAAGTTTCTTTTTAAATGAATTTGAATATGCACACACACTTATTGAATATGTCCATAGGCAAAAACACCATTCATATGTATGACAAATACATCGGCCCAATCTTTATCCAATCATCCTACTGCCAATGGGAGATAGCAATGCTGCTTTTAGACTGGCCTCTAACCTGAAAATTGCCTGGCTTGGTAGTACCTGCCAGGGGTATGGTGTTTCTGCCTATGCAATTAGGACATATTCAATAAGTGTGCTCATGTGATTATTCAAATTCATTTCAAAAGAAACTTGTAATAGAAAAAAAGTCACTTTACATGTATACTTTTACTATGTAAAGTTTTATTGTGGTAGGAGTAAAGGAAAAAATGAAGCCTATTTGGGTGTATTTTGGGCATATTCGATTAGTGTATAGCTCATTTGCATATTAAAATTCATTTTCAAAGAAACTTGTAATACAAACAAAGTTACTTTTCATGGGTACTTTCATTGTGTAAAGTTTTATTTTGATAGGAGTAAAGGAAAAAATTACATTTTTGAGGTGTATTTTTGCCATGCATTATTGGCACAGATCTCAGATTGATGAGAATTAAACATACTTCCTCAACTAGGATTTCTTAGGACTTGTAGTATGTTGTTCTGGACACCTCATAGAAATGATCTATGCTGAAAAAAAATCTTTTACAATGAATTCTATTTTTGGCTCCAAAATGGGTTACTTTGCCTGGCCCACACTGGCATATTCAGAATTAATTTCATTCAGAATTTTTTGTATTAATTATGGATTGTTACATTACATATGAAGATGTATTTCACATCTCTTTTGACATTTATTTAAACACTTCCTGTAATGTGAAAAAGATCTGAGGTGAGGAAGTATGCCAGACACAGGGGCAACCACACAAATGCATTTAGCTGCAATAAGACCAGAGCTTAAAATAAACCTCTCTGAGGTGAACAGGCAGAGATATTTACACCACTGGGTTTGGACAGTCCGCCTCAAGAGACTTCACAGATGGTTTGTTGAAATTCAAGTTAAATCTTTCTAATTGTTCACTGAACATCACCGTTACCATAAATTAGTTAAAAGAGTTTCAACAGATACTTTGTTTGTAATCTGAGCATCTGTAGACAGTCTATAGGAAACCATCCAAACAAAGTGTGACCAAAATGTGTACAAGCACAAGCACTAAAAGGAACACGGATGTAAGAACTAGATAATTACCATAATGTACCATGAAATAAAGTGTGAGCAGAAAATTATTATACTTCTATAAAACTAATCATCTGTGCCTACCCTGCCTCTGTATCTATGTTTATGTTTTGATTTGTTGTTCTTTGTATCTAATGACTGCGTTGGCAATGCAAGTGTTCTATTTGTCATGTGAATAAGGCACTTTTGAATTTGAATTTAAAACTCACAGAGGTGTATCACTGCAGCAAGAGCTGGAAGGGTGAAAAGCAGGCCGAGGCCGATACCAAGAGCCAAAGGAAGCAGCGCAACCCTTCTGGACTTGGAAACTTCTCCTTCTCCGCCACCGGCACACGGAGGATCTGTGGCCTCAGTGAGCCTGGAGCCAGACACTGTGTGAAATAAAACTCATCAATTAATGAATTAATAACTACATCTTTACCTCATCTAATGAATCATTTTTGCTTCCTACAGCTGAAATACAGTAACAAATATGACAAGACATACACGATAGCCTATAAACAGTATTTGTACCATGATTAATCTTTAATAGCCGGTTGCAAGAGTCAAATCGGATGTCACTTACTGTTCTTCCTGACTGCAGGCGCATTAATATTCCCATAGACACGGTCCATTCTGACACCAGTATAATAATGATTGATGTGCGCTAATGAGAGACGTGTCAGCTTAGCGATCACACACTGAGTAAGACCTCTACAGACTACAGGAAGTTAAGGGGGGACTGAAACCCTGCCCTTTCACACGTCTCACCACATCAGCGCTTTATTCACACCTTTGTTTTACTCTCTTCGTAAATGTCTTCTGAACCTTATTGCTCAATCATGCAGCTTTTGCACATACAGTATGTCTATAGGATCTTTACTCAGTCAGTTCTCAAAGCTTTGGAATGGGAACTGGAGATATCACCTTAGTGACTTTGAGAGCTCAGCCTCTTCAACACAAATGCATAATTACCATGATCACAAGGATGTTTAAAGTTAAAAATGTATAGGGACATTTGAAGAATATTGATTGACCACCTTCATCATTATTGACTGAGGTTGTTATATGATATTTCATGACTGAGGCTTTGAGTAGTTAAACCTGGCAAATGTGGATGTAGAAACCATTTCTGCTGTTAAGGCAGTTCTTTTTGCTAACACTAGATAGCAGCACGTATCCATATTAAGAAAACAAGTGGAACTTCGAGGTCACCTCCTGCCATTGCAAAGACATTTCTTCTACACACCATCATCCTATACAGAGCTGAATCTTAAGAGATTGGAATATAAAATATAAATAATCGGGTCTAAAATATTTTAGGAAAATATGGGATATGTTGGAACAGGCTCCGCAAACATAGGCCCTCATATGGTATAAGCATGTCTTAGCAGCACAGGCAAGAGGCTGGGCCATTCCATAGCTTGTGAAGTCAAAGTGAGTTCTAAATCTACATTGGTGTCTTACAGCAAACACGTGTCAAAGTGTAAGTCTTCCTACTTCAGAGAGCCTTTCTCAAAGTCATCATCTTAGTACATATGAAGTACCAACTTCATTTACATTTACATTTAGTCATTTAGCAGACGCTTTTGTCCAAAGTGACGTACAAGGGAGAGAACAGTCAAGCTAAGAGCAATAAAAACCTGGTGTAACAATAAATACTACTTTACATAAGAAATAGAAAAACAACATAGAAAGAAAAAGAAGTGCAGGAATGTAACTGCTGAAGTGCAAGTTAAGCACTAGTCAAGGTGGCAGTTAGGAAGGGAGGTGCTCTCTGAAGAGTTGGGTCTTCAAAAGCTTCTTAAAGGTAGAAAGGGACGCCCCTGCTCTGGTAGTGCTAGGCAGTTAATTCCACCAACGTGGAACTACAAATGAGAATAGTCTGGATTGCCGTGCTTGCACAGACGGCAGTGCCAAACAACACTCACTAGACGAGCGCAGCGTCCTGGGTGTAACATTTGCCCTTACAAGAGCATTTAGGTAGGTGGGAGCAGAACCAGCAAGCACTCTGTAGGCAAGCATAAGTGACTTGAACTTAATGCGAGCAGCTACCGGCAGCCAGTGGAGCTCAATGAGTAGCGGGGTGACGTGTGCCCTCTTCGGTTGGTTGAACACCAGACGCGCCGCCACGTTCTGGATCATCTGTAGTGGTTTCACCACGCAACCCGGCAGGCCCGTTAGGAGGGTGTTCCAGTAGTCAAGTCATGAAATGCTGCATCTTGCAGAAAATGAAACCATGCAAGGTGTTTGTTCTGGATGGACAAGCTAGATATGAGTGAACAATGTCAAACCAACAATGAGGCAAATTACCTTGCTACTTAGAACAGAAACATTATCTCATTGTACATAGACTAAGCATCTTTCCTTGGAGTCTCATTGTTAGATAAATTATACTAAGACATTAATATTAATAAGACAGAGACCAGCAATCAGAATTTCAGCGCTTTATCTTTTGCAAAAGAGGGAGAGTGTCACAACCAAATATCATGAACAAACTCCAAAGAAAAGCTGGACGCAGCCAGCCTATATGTGAGCATAAAAAACAGGTTTCATGACAAACAAAGGGCAGTATTCTCCCATCCCATCGCTACAGAAGTTACAGCAGTGATCTCAGAATATGTCCTTGAGAGAAGAGCGGTATGCATGACTATCAATACAAAAACAGGTAGTTTGCCTCAGCAAGAGGGTAGGCCTCCTGTAGGCCTCAGCACACAGGATAAGCAAGCAGATTAAAATACAATAACAATGTGCTCATTAAATTTCTCTATCACTCATGCAGTCCAGTTTTTTTCTAAATGAAATTATCCAATCTTAACCCAGTGCAACCTCATGTGTATGGGCTTTGGTCAAAGGTGCAAAATCACCAATCACCATCGGCAACTGCAAGAAATAGCATTAAAAGAACAGGGACGAAGGCTGAGTTCCTAAATTGAGTGGAGATGGATTAATTCCATTCATCAAGATAGGGTCCTTTAATAAAATATTGCATTTCAGCAAAGCACAGAAAGAAGAACATGCATAAACCTGTGGGCTTTGGTCAAAGGTGCAAAATCACCAATCACCATCGGCATTTGAAATGTCGTTATGGGTGACAGATAAACCTAAATAAACAATCTATAATCTATATTGAATGAAGGAAAAAATATTGAATAGTCCGGGCCAAGAACTCAGATATATTCCCAGAAATAACATGAAAAGAACAGGGACTTAGGCTGAGTTCCTAAATTGAGTGGAGTCGGATTAATTCCATTCACCAAGATAGGGTCCTTTAATAAAATATTGCGTTTCAGCAAAGCACAGAAAGGAGAACACGCATAAACCTTTGTTGGTCTGGAAAGTGGTTCCTTACAAACATATTGTAGCAATAACTGTGTACATTTAATGAAAAGATTTTTTTAAAGCCTCCATATGTAGCAGCTGAATATTCAATCTAATCCAGTCTAATCGGTGGCTACCGTCTCACACACAAATTTCCACAGACTCTTGCAGGAGTTGTCACGCCAGCCTTTAAATTTGGAGACAAGTGCACAGTTCTCCCCAGAAGGGTCTTTCTCCTTCCAGTTATCTGGTTCATCCTGTCCATCAGACCTTTTCCCCCAGAATCTGTGAACAAACAGGGTGGATGGAGTAAACACAATGCACCATGATGTAGACATGCTCTGTATGGAAGATGATGAACAGTTATACTACATATCTGTACGTCTCTAAGTTCACTGAAGAAGGGGCAGCAGCACAAACACAATTCTGCATCTGCAATGACAGTGAGGCTGTTCTGTGTCAAACCTACAGCCATCATAGTCTTTGTGCTGCGTCTGACTGACAAGCACAAGTTTGGTGTGCTTACAAGTGTAACCATCAGAATAGCAGGACAGTAGCAGCGCCTCTATTCACTGCTGAACAGCACAACCAGATCGATACATTTGAATGTATCACTGCATGTTTACATCATTGTACATGGAACAGTATGTAGACTATTGACACATATAAGTAAGTGTGATGTGGTTGTGTTGAGATCGTATGAGGCATGTCTTACACTGCTCCAGTCTCATTAAGAGGTGTGCTGTCCACCCAAATCCACTGTCCCTCTGTCTCCAGGTCACTCAGTCCCATCCAGTAGAAAGCCTCAATGGCACTTTGGGATAGAAATTTCTAATGGGAGAGATCACAGATATGTATTCCTAAATGGTATAACTACATGAAAAAGCCCAAACCATCTCTATGCTTTTTTACAAAACAAAAATAATAACAAGTACCAACTTAAAAGAACATATTCAGCAATATATCAAATGTACTTAAATAAACCTTGTAAAAAATAAGAGACTATACTTTCACTAAAGGATACTTTGATATGTTAATCACGCTATGGGCAACTTAAAACATTTCTTCTGAAAAAATGCATAGGATGCAATAAGGAATAAAACACCCTTTTACTTCACCTGTTCCTCTTGACTGTTCACAATGGCCAGATGCCCCCCTAATGTGATGCAGTGATCTCGACTCTGACTCCAGGTCTTTCCAGTGGAGGAGAAGAGGTAGCACTTCCCACTGTTGTGAGCCCACCCATCAGGACAGACCCTACAACCAGAGGTGGCTACAAACACACATGACAACACTGATCAGTGGGTAGTGCTGTCACCATGTTTTACCAATTTAGAGTACTGTGTATCATCATCTCAAACACCATGCTGTTTGCATTTAATGAAAGTCAGCAATTGTCATTAAAAATACCCTTCTTAAACTCTCTGGGGGAGGTGGAAAGTTCTTTCTATGCTTGTTTCACATTTGACTAAATGCATAATCTTTATTTGAAACTTACCATCAAAAGACATCTGGAGGGTCAACAAATGTTTGTGCTTGACAAGCAGGTCCTCTACCCCTGCAATTAAGTCTATAAAAAAGACCATTGAAGTTGGAGAGTGTGACATTGCAGAAGCGGACAAAACTTTCAGTTCACCTTCTATCTTTTTGGCATGTTATACAAGGTCACTATCATCCAAATAATAATACAAAAAAGACAGGAAAAGCAGTAGTGTCCAGCAAACTCACCAGTGGTATTCAAGGTTGTGGACAAATTCCTGTGCAGTTTTTCCATCCGATGAAGCTTTGCTTGTTCATTGGTATCTAAGTATGCATACAATGCAATCATTTAGGGGGCAGAATCATGCATGTGTTACACTATACCATACAGGAAATCCATGCGTTATACACCACAAAGGCACTGGCATATTACCACTCTGCTGATATTCAGAAATGTTGTATTAATTATGGATTGTTACATTACATAAAAAGATGTATTTCACATCTCTTTCGCCATTTATTTAAACGCTTCCTGTAATGTGAAAAAAACTGAGGGGAGGAAGGATGCTAGGGACAGGGGCAACCTCACACATGCATGCAGCTGCAATAAGATCGACCACAGGCGAAAATAAACAGCTCTGAGTGAGCAGGAAGAGATATTCACACCACTGGGTTTGGACAATCCGCCTCAAGAGACTTCACGGATGGTTTGTTGAAATTCAAGTTCAATCTTTCTAATTGTTCACTGAACATCTCTTTAACCAAACTTTCCTCCTAACCTTAACCATAAACTGTAGTTTAAAAGAGTTTCAACAGATACTTTCTTCGTAATCTGAGCATCAGGCGACAGTCTGTAGGGAACCATCCAAACAAAGTGTGACCAAAATGTGTACAAGCACTAAGAGGAACTCAGATGTAAGTACTAGATAATTACCATAATGTAGCAGGAAATGATTATACTTCTATTCAACTAATCACCTGAGCCTACCCTACCTCTGTATCTATGTTTATGTTTTGATTTGTTGTTTTTTGTATCTAATGACTGCGTTGGCAATGTAAGTGTTCTATTTGTGATGTGAATAAAGCACTTTTGAATTTTAATTTGAAACTCACAGAGGTGTACCACTGCAGCAAGAGCTGGAAGGGTGAAAAGCAGGCCGAGGCCGAGGCCAAGAGCCAGAGGAAGCAGCGCAACCCTTCTGGACTTGGAAACTTCTCCTTCTCCGCCACCGGCACACAGAGGATCTGTGGCCTCAGGGAGCCTGGAGCCAGACACTGTGAAATAAAACTCATCAATTAATGAATTAATAACTACATCTTTACCTCATCTAATGAATCATTTTTGCTTCCTACAGCTGAAATACAGTAACAAATATTACAAGATATACACGATAGCCTATGAACAGTATTTGTACCATGTTTAATCTTTAACAGCTGGTTGCAAGAGTCAAATCTGATGTTACTTACTGTCCTTCCTGACTGCAGGCGCATTCATATTCCCATAGACATGGTCCATTCTGACGCTAGTTAATAATGATTATTGTGCACTAATGAGAGACGTGTCAGCTTAGCGACCACACACTGAGTATGAGTCTGTAGAGGTGAAGTAGTATCATGAGGAAGTTAAGGAGGGACTGAAACCCTGCTCTTTCACACGTGTCACCCCATCAGCACATTATTCACACCTTTTTTTAATGTCTTTGTAAACGTCTTCTAAACCTTATTGCTCATTCATGCAGCTTTTGCACATACAGTATGTCTATAGGATCTTTACTCAGTCAGTTCTGAAAGCTTTGGAATGGGAACTGGAGATATCACCTTAGTGACTTTGAGAGCTCAGCCTCTTCAACAGAAATGCATAATTACCATGATCACAAGAATGTTTAAAGTTAAAAATGTATAGGGACATTTGAAGTATATTGATTGACTACTTCCATCCTTATTGACTGAGGGTGTTATTTTTTATATCTTTCATAACTGAGGCTTTGAGGAGTTCAACCTGGCAAATGTGGATGTAGAAACCATTTCTGCTGTTGACTTAAGAAATTCTGTTGAGGCAGTTATTTTTACTAACACTAGATGGCAGCACGTATCCATATTAAGAAAACAAGTGGAACTTCGAGTTCACCTTCTGCCATTGCAAAGACATTTCTTCTACACACCATCATCCTATATAGAGCTGAATCTTAAGAGATTGGAATTTAAAATATAAATAATCGGGTCTGAGATATTTTGGGAAAATATGGGATGTGTTGGCACATGCTCCGCAAACATAGGCCCTCATATGCCAGGCAAGATGCTGGGCCATTCCATATCTCGTGAAGTTCAAAGTGAGTTCTAAAACTACATTGGTCTCTTACAGCAAAAAACGTGTTAAAGTGTAAGTCTTCCTACTTCAGAGAGCCTTTCTCAAAGTCATTATCTTAGTACATATGAAGTACCAACTTCATGAAAGGCTGCATCTTGCAGAACATGAAACCATGCAAGGTGTTTGTTCTGGATGGACAAGCTAGATATGAGTGAATAATGCCAAACTATTGATGTGTTATGATTATGAATTCACTGGAGTCTATGGGGGTGACTGGTCAAATGTTCCAAAGATGTCCAAACCAACAATGAGGCAAATTACCTTGCTACTTAGAACAGAAACATTATCTCATTGTGCATAGACTAAGCATCTTTCCTGGAAGTCTCATGCAGTCCAGTTTATTTCTAAATGAAATGATCTGATCTTCACCTAGTGCAACCTCATGTGTGTGGGCTTTGGTCAAAAAAATCACCAGTCACCATAGTTTATTCATTTATCATAACAGCAGATAACACCCAACATTGTTTTACTGAGATTTACACAACCAGACAGTTAGAAAATAGAAAAAACAAACAAACAAACAAAAAGAGTTCTCAACTCAGTCCTCAACTTCAATGAACCAAGATATGAACTCTTTTATTATGGATGTAGTCGAAGTTACGACCAACTCTGTGATTCACTTTCCCTGTAGAATTTTAGGTGAGAGATAAACCTATTAATCTAAATAAAACCCAAAATAAAAAAACGATGACAACAATCTATAATCTACATTGATTACTTTTCTACAGCACAGATTCACCTAATGTTTATCTATGCAACAAAAAAAAAATGAATGTCAGTAAAATAAGCCAACCGCCGATTTGTTCTTTATTTGTTTTCTTTTATTTCAGAAATAATCCTCTTTGTTTGTTTTCATCGAAATGCGTCTTCAGCGTAAACAATCAGCGCAGGAGCCATGTGCTATTTTGGGGTTCTGGCCACGGCGGGATGAGAGTTGGCACAGTTCAGCGGGCGCGACGGGCATGCCAACCTCATGTGGGCACCTTGCCCCAGCCCCGCTCCTCTTGTCTCATAGGGAAAGCTCATCACCACAAAGGTCATCCAAGGTTAACCTTTAAAGGCACATTCCGCGATTTTTTTTAAATATTTGAACTCAACAGCCAATGAAATACACCCCCTCACTTCAGGGCTCCTGATGTGATGTTGTCGATTGGCTTGAATAGTTATTTTGCTCGGCCTAAGATCCTTTGTTTGTTTCCCTTATACACAGTAACATTTCTTCTGAACGCACACACACAACGGACAGCTATGAGGACCATGAGGAGAAATTTTCTACAGAGAGTGAAAATATATTTATAAGAAATGAAATGTTAAAACATTTCCACCTCTCTTTTCGAACTGTTGTTTGTCCCTTCTCCAGACCGCGTAGTGTTATTTTTAACTCTTTTAACTAAGAGCTGATGTTGAATCTTCCTCCCGCCTTTACCTGGCTGTCAAGGCGATAAAAGAACCCTGAGGTCAGACCTGTTAACCTCTCCATTGACAAACACATCATCAGCGCCAACCAACATGCAATTTGCTACACCAAACACACACAAACAGACACCCCCCAGCCGACAGACATGCCACATCTGTCAGCAGCTGGCGAGCCGTTAGATCCCGAAAGAACGTCTTAGTTGGCTAATGTCATCCTTAGAACAAATTCTGTTATATTGTGTCATAGTATTTCTATGGGCCTGCAAAGAGAGATTGTTTGTGGGTGTATTCACATAAATGATCAGAGGCCTTTTGAAAAAAAGATGTCGAATGGCGACAGGTCTAGCCAAAGGTGAGGTTTCTGTTTGTTTTGGGTGTGTAGGGGCTTTGGAGGATTTCACTGTGTGTGTGTGTGTATGGGGGGGGGGGAGTGATCTGTGGACAATTTGTTTGCCACTGGAGCGCAGCCGCCTGTGGGGTTCACCTTTGACCCCCCACCTCCGACCCCCAGGAGGCCGGGGGGAGCTCTGTCCACGCGTTAGGAAGAGTAACTGTCAGGAAGAACAATCCAGGACATCAGAGTGATCGCCCCGCTAATGGGGAGAAGAGAGAGAGCCCACCACGGGCCAATTAGTCAGGTAGCAGCCCCCCCCCGCCCCCCTCCCACGGAAGATCAAACAAGGTCCTCCCTCGGAAGAATGCGGGCCAGAGGAAACCCAATCCGCTCACAGGAAAAGTGCGAAGTGGAGCTTTCACATGAGGTACGAGGTGAGGATTAGGGCTCTTTCACATGAGGTACGAGGTGAGGGTTAGGGCTCTTTCACATGAGGTACAAGGTGAGGATTAGGGCTCGGGCAGGTATAACCAGCTATGGAGGCGCCTGCACGGGAGCAGAGTTGTCTCAGAACACCAGTGCTTGCCAGCTTTCCTCACTTGTAATTCTGGGGCGTGTTCTGGGGTCCAATTGGACCGGTTCTGTCCAGGGCTCCCCCCCCCCCCCGGCACATAGCACATACTGTATGCTCTTCAGTGTCATCAGGGGATCCTCAGCTATACTGCATCCATCTTCAGCAATGTATATTTTTTTCACTTCGTCTCTGTCTTAATAATTCAAACCGTGACAACAAAAACATCTTTTCTCTCCAACCATTAAGTCTAAAAATTCTGGTTTTTCACAGGGTTTCCCTTCATAAAGTCAATGGGTTTCCCTACCTTGCAGATCAACTCCCTCTTCTGTCAGTCAGATGGCGCAGATGGCAGAGAGATAGATGGATGCCAAGGTAGGGAGAGATATAGATGGCAGAGAGATAGATGGATGCCAAGGTAGGGAGAGATATAGATCAGGAACTGACACAGGGACAAAACTGAATATCAATCGGTCTGATATTTTGCCTAAGAAATTACTAAATGCTATTTACAAGACGTATTTGAAATAGTGATAAATCTTTGCAAGCTAGCTAACGGTTACATTAAGGTAGTTGGCAAGCTCAAGTTCAAGTTAAACTGTCGAGCTGGTTGGCATGGTAACTCAACAGGCTTTAGGTAATGCAAGCTAGCTGGGTCGTTTCTTAGCTATAACATCATTAAACTCTTTTTTCCTATCGTAGAGTGTAAATTAATTACATTTTAATGTAATTATTAAAAAGACGGGTCCATTCATCATAATTTGTTCGTATTGATATCTCCTCCTCCTTTTGCTTAACACCACTGTGTCTATATTTGATACTGATAGTCAAGTCTACTTACAGAAAGGGTTTATATTCAGGAGAGTCTACTTACAGAAAGGGTTTATTGTCATCACATGTAGTTTTGCACACTGGACACTTTCAAAGCACAGGGTTGTCTGTGCAGATCATATATTTGTATATCATATATCATTATATTTTATGTTCAGTCTGTCCAAAGGTATCAATCATAGGGCTACTTTATAATGTCTATAGAATTGTTTCAGGCAAAAATGTATTTAACCCCTAGGTACCGCAGATGCCAAGGGGACTTTCAGTACGGATACACCTTTGATAGTGTGTATTAGTGTGTGTATTAGTGTGTGTTTCGTGTGTATATTAGTATGTGTTTCGTGTGTATATTAGTGTATGTATTAGTGTGTGTATTTGTGTGTGCATTAGTGTGTATATTAGTGTGTGTTTGTTTATTTGTGTGTGCGCCCTGAGAATCAAACCCAGGACCTGGGGGTCATAGGTCACAGCACCTTGCTCTATCGGTTCTTTTGAACGCGTTCATGCACAACACTGGTAATGGTAGTGGCCATCTCTCTGTGTGTGTGTGTGTCATTGATATGGCTGTAGGTACAGTAATGGTAGTGGCAATCTCTCTCTCTGTGTGTGTGTATCATTGATATGACTGTAGTTAATGATAGTGACCATCTCTCTGTGTGTGTGTATCATTGATATGACTGTAGGTACAGTAATGGTAGTGGCCATCTCTCTGTGTGTGTGTATCATTGATATGACTGTAGGTACAGTAATGGTAGTGACCATCTCTCTGTGTGTGTGTATCATTGATATGACTGTAGTTAATGATAGTGACCATCTCTCTGTGTGTGTGTGTCATTGATATGACTGTAGGTACAGTAATGGTAGTGACTATCTCTCTGTGTGTGTGTATCATTGATATGACTGTATTTAATGGTAGTGACCATCTCTCTGTGTGTGTGTATCATTGATATGACTGTAGGTACAGTAATGATAGTGACCATCTCTCTTTGTGTGTGTATCATGGATATGACTGTAGGTACAGTAATGGTAGTGACTATCTCTCTGTGTGTGTGTATCATTGATATGACTGTATTTAATGGTAGTGACCATCTCTCTCTGTGTGTGTGTATCATTGATATGACTGTAGGTACAGTAATGGTAGTGACTATCTCTCTCTGTGTGTGTGTGTCATTGATATGACTGTATTTAATGATAGTGGCTATCTCTCTGTGTGTGTGTGTCATCGATATGACTGTAGGTACAGTAATGATAGTGGGAATGCCATCTCTCTCTGTGTGTGTGTATCATTGATATGACTGTAGTTAATGATAGTGGCCATCTCTGTGTGTGTGTGTGTCTCATCGACTCAACGGTGAATTATTCTATTATTATGCTAGCATTCCTCTCTATTCCAATCTGTGTACTTCAGAGGATGGCTGTGATTACTGAAGCTGACGGTGGTAAGCATCTCATCTGTGTGTGTTGCATGTGTGTGTGTGTGCTGCATGTAAGCATCTCATGTGTGTGTGTGTTTTGTGTGTGTCCTCCAGTGCGGTATATGTACAGTCAAAAAAATTAAATTAAATTGTAATTGTATTTTAATGAAGCAATTAATTAAGCAATTAAATAAGCATGTCATCCATTAAGGATTGCACTGTGCTCCCTGGTCTGATGCAGACCACCAAAACCAAATATCAGTGACTTTATAACCAACATTATTTTGACTTTATAACCCACATTATTTTCCTATCAGAACATTTTTAATCATTTTAATTTTTAATGTTGTCATGTTTCATGAATTTCCTGTCTTTTGAGGTGGAGAGGGAGGTGTGTGTGATTGAGTGTGAGTTTGTGTGTCTGTGTCTGTGTGTGCTTGTGTGTGTGTGTGAGTGAGAGTGTCTGTGTACATTATCTTCAAAGGCTTTAATCGGCAGCCTGCTTGACAGCCAGGCCCTATGAGAAAGAGAGTGAAAGAGAAAAAGAGAGAGAAAGAGAGAGAAAGAGAGAGAGAGAGAGAGAGAGAAAGAGAGGCAGACACATTCCATTCCAGAGCCCATTCCACAAAAGTACAATAACTTCCTGGAATTCATCGGCCCTGGCTGGCCGAGCCGGGACACTTCCTGTTGTCCTTGCAGCACTTCCTGTGTGTCGAGGAGCAACCAGTCTTAGCCTGTTGCCATGGCGAGACGCTCCCGTCTCTTCGATTGGTCAGACTATATGTACGGTGCTTTGACATGTCTGCAATCCCACTTGAGACGGAATAATTAGGACATTTCTCTTTGTTTATTCATCTCTCTCTCTCAAATTCAAATGGCTTTATTGGCATGACTGCATACATTACCAAAGCATATTGACACTATACATCGGATATTAACACATAACAAGATCATTATTAATAAGTAAACATTAAGTATTAGCCATGTGGGACATGCAGCTCACAGAGCTGTGGAGCTCATGGTAGGCTGCTAAATATCTTGCTGCCAGTCTACAGCAGTCCTCCCTCTCTCCCAGTAGAGCCAGTCTACAGCAGTCTTCCCTCTCTCCCAGTAGAGTGTGTGTGTGTGTGTGTGTGTGTGTGTGTGTGTGTGTGTGTGTGTGTGTGTGAGTCTCTCCAGTCTACAGCAGTCCTCCCTCTCTCCCAGTAGTGTGTGTGTGTGTGTGTGTGTGTGTGTGTGTGTGTGTGTGTGTGTGTGTGTGTGTGTGTGTGTGTGAGAGTCTCTCCAGTCTACAGCAGTCCTCCCTCTCTCCTAGTAGAGCCGGGTGTCTCTCCAGGTCACTTAGGTAAAGGAACTCTGAGAAAATGTGTATTATTTTTGCAAAATATTGGTCTCTTAGACTTGTAGGTATTGGTTGCAGTGAGTTAGGAAGTGCAGCTCTGTCTCTACTGTTCCCCGGTCACAGTAAGAACACAAGCTCTCCTCTGTGCGCAGCCCGGTCCGTCTGTGCCAGCTCTGCCCGTCTGTGGGACAGCCCGGCCCGTCTGTGCCAGCTCTGCCCGTCTGTGGGCAGCTCTGCCCGTCTGTGGGCAGCCCGGCCCGTCGGTGCCAGTACTTCTACTGCTAGGTTGTGCTCACCCAATCTGTGTTCTCCTCAGTTTTTAGGTCAAGTAGGTTGCCCACAGTGTACTGTCTGTACTGTCAGAGTTACATTAGTTTCCATTTTGTTCTGGGATTTTGTTAGTTTTGTCCAGTGATTTGTCTTTTTCTTTCATCATAATTTGGTTGGCTCTAATTACCTGAGTGCATGAGTCTTGAGGCTGAGGTGGTTGTGTGGTGTAATGACCTGGGCGGTTGATGGTTCACCCAGCCTCAGGACAAGTAGGCAGAGAGAACTCCTTTGTGGGTTCAACTCCCGGCAGCATAGGAGAGTGGGTCAAATGTAGCGCTTGCTTTTTAAATATTTAACAGTAGAGGATGTCGGCCTGATTCAGCTCTTCGTGTAGCCTGACGATGTCATACTCATAATTCTAGTCAGAATATGAGTCTGATACCACTCCATTGGGCTGTGATTATGGGGCGTATTTCAACCGAACCAGGAGAAAAAAATGCCTCTTCGCTCAATTGGTTACCTACAACCAATCAGAACAACGTAGTATGTGACCAGGGCCAGCTGATAAATTAAACTTCTACCGGATCCCGTAGGAAGGAAGGCAAAATCATCTTTTCGATTGACAAATGCATTGATCGCGTTTCTCTGTTCCTCTTTCAAAATGAATGCACTGTCAACGTCTAAATGGACTCGAATCTATACATTTCAGCTCTCCAGCGGCAGCCATGTTTGTTGAAAACGAATTCAACCCGTGTGTTGATTACGTTACTGTTGATCATCTGTCCATCATCGTATAAAGCCCGCCTTGACAATTTGATTGGTCCGGCAATTTCTGTCCGGAGATAATTTCTCCCCAACGGAGCGACACCAGACCGAACTTCCCGACTTCAAATGTTGTGGGCGGGGCTAAGTTCGGTCTGGTATCCAGGCTACTCTACATGCAGAGTTGGGAGCTTTTCTCTGCACCTGGAGGATACTTTTGCAGAACTCTGTATGCAGGATTTCAA
>NC_045170.1:3263592-3270859 GCF_900700415.2 Clupea harengus | reverse complement strand
AAACTGTAGTTTAAAATAGTTTCAACAGATACTTTGTTTGTAATCTGAGGAACTCAGATGTAAGTACTAGATAATTACCATAATGTAGCAGGAAATGATTATACTTCTATTCAACTAATCACCTGAGCCTACCCTACCTCTGTATCTATGTTAGTGTTTTGATTTGTTGTTTTTTGTATCTAATGACTGCGTTGGCAATCTAAGTGTTCTATTTGTGATGTGAATAAAGCACTTCTAAAGCAATTTTAATTTGAAACTCACAGAGGTGGATCACTGCAGCAAGAGCTGGAAGGGTGAAAAGCAGGCCGAGGCCAAGAGCCAAAGGAAGCAGCGCAACCCTTCTGGACTTGGAAACTTCTCCTTCTCCGCCACCGGCACACGGAGGATCTGTGGCCTCAGGGAGCCTGGAGCCAGACACTGTGTGAAATAAAACTCATCAATTAATAAATGAATAACTACATCTTTACCTCATCTAATGAATCATTTTTGCTTCCTACAGCTGAAATACAGTAACAAATATGACAAGATATATACGATAGCCTATGAAACAGTATTTGTACCATGATTAATCTTTAATAGCCGGTTGCAAGAGTCAAATCTGATGTTACTTACTGTTCTTCCTGACTGCAGGCGCATTCATATTCCCATAGACATGGTCCATTCTGACGCTAGTTAATAATGATTAATGTGCGCTAATGAGAGACGTGTTAGCTTAGCGACCACACACTGAGTATGAGTTTGTAGAGGTGAAGTAGTATCATGAGGAAGTTAAGGAGGGACTGAAACCCTGCTTTTTCACACGTGTCACCCCATCAGCACATTATTCACACCTTTTTTTAATGTCTTTGTAAACGTCTTCTGAACCTTATTGCTCAATCATGCAGCTTTTGCACATACAGTATGTATATAGGATCTTTACTCAGTCAGTTCTCAAAGCTTTGGAATAGGAACTGGAGATATCACCTTAGTGACTTTGAGAGCTCAGCCTCTTCAACAGAAATGCATAATTACCATGATCACAAGGATGTGTAAAGTTAACAATGTATATGGACATTTGAAGTATATTGATTGGCCACCTTCATCATTATTGACTGAGGTTGTTATATGATATCTTCCATAACTGAGGCTTTGAGTAGTTCAACATGGGAATTGTGGATGTAGAAACTATTTCTTCTGTTAAGTTAAGAAATTCAGTGAGGCAGTTCTTTTTACTAACACTAGATGGCAGCACGTATCCATATTAAGAAAACAAGTGGAACTTCGAGGTCACCTCCTGCCATTGCAAAGACATTTCTTCTACACACCATCATCCTATATAGAGCTTAATCTTAATAGATTTTAATTTAAAATATAAATAGTCTGAGATATTTTAGGAAAATATGGGATATGTTGGCACATACTCTGCAAACATAGGCCCTCATATGGTATAAGTATGTCTTAGCAGCCCAGGCAAGAGGCTGGGCCATTCCATAGCTCGTGAAGTTCAAAGTGAGTTCTAAAACTACATTGGTCTCTTACAGCAAACACGTGTCAAAGTGTAAGTCTTCCTACTTCAGAGAGCCTTTCTCAAAGTCATCATCTTAGTACATATACATACCAACTTCATGAAATGCTGCCTCTTGCAGAAAATGAAACCATGCAAGGTGTTTGTTCTGGAGGGACAAGCTAGATATGAGTGAATAATGTCAAACCAACAATGAGGCAAATTATCTTGCTATTTAGAACAGAAACATTATCTCATTGTGCATAGACTAAGCATCTTTCCTGGGAGTCTCATGCAGTCCAGTTTATTTCTAAATGAAATGATCAGATCTTCACCTAATGCAACCTCATGTGTGTGGGCTTTGGTCAAAAAAATCACTAGTCACCATAGTGTATTCATTTATCATAGCAGCAGATAACACCCAACATTGTTTTACTGAGATGTACACAACCAGACAGTTAGAAAATAGAAAAAACAAACAAACAAACAAAAAGAGTTCTCAACTCAGTCCTCAACTTCAATGAACCAAGATATGAACTCTTTTATTATGGATGTAGTCGAAGTTACGACCAACTCTGTGATTCACTTTTCCTGTAGAATTTTAGGTGAGAGATAAACCTATTAATCTAAATAAAACCCAAAATAAAAAAACGATGACAACAATCTATAATCTACATTGATTACTTTTCTACAGCACAGATTCACCTAATGTTTATCTATGCAACAAAAAAAAAATGAATGTCAGTAAAATAAGCCAACCGCCGATTTGTTCTTTATTTGTTTTCTTTTATTTCAGAAATAATCCTCTTTGTTTGTTTTCATCGAAATGCGTCTTCAGCGTAAACAATCAGCGCAGGAGCCATGTGCTATTTTGGGGTTCTGGCCACGGCGGGATGAGAGTTGGCACAGTTCAGCGGGCGCGACGGGCATGCCAACCTCATGTGGGCACCTTGCCCCAGCCCCGCTCCTCTTGTCTCATAGGGAAAGCTCATCACCACAAAGGTCATCCAAGGTTAACCTTTAAAGGCACATTCCGCGATTTTTAAAAAAATATTTGAACTCAACAGCCAATGAAATACACCCCCTCACTTCAGGGCTCCTGATGTAATGTTGTCGATTGGCTTGAATAGTTATTTTGCTCGGCCTAAGATCCTTTGTTTGTTTCCCTTATACAGAGTAACGTTTTCTTCTGAACGCACACACACAACGGACAGCTATGAGGACCATGAGGAGAAATTTTCTACAGAGAGTGAAAAATATATTTATAAGAAATTAAATGTTAAAACATTTCCACCTCTCTTTTCAAACTGTTGTTTGTCCCTTCTCCAGACCGCGTAATGTTATTTTTAACTCTTTTAACTAAGAGCTGATGTTGAATCTTCCTCCCGCCTTTACCTGGCTGTCAAGGCGATAAAAGAACCCTGAGGTCAGACCTGTTAACCTCTCCATTGACAAACACATCATCAGCGCCAACCAACATGCAATTTGCTACACCAAACACACACAAACAGACACCCCCAGCCGACAGACATGCCACATCTGTCAGCAGCTGGCGAGCCGTTAGATCCCGAAAGAACGTCTAAGTTGGCTAATGTCATCCTTAGAACAAATTCTGTTATACTGTGTCATAGTATTTCTATGGGCCTGCAAAGAGAGATTGTTTGTGGGTGTATTCACATAAATGATCAGAGGCCTTTTGAAAAAAAGATGTCGAATGGCGACAGGTCTAGCCAAAGGTGAGGTTTCTGTTTGTTTTGGGTGTGTAGGGGCTTTGGAGGATTTCACTGTGTGTGTGTGTGTATGGGGGGGGGGAGTGATCTGTGGACAATTTGTTTGCCACTGGAGCGCAGCCGCCTGTGGGGTTCACCTTTGACCCCCCACCTCCGACCCCCAGGAGGCCGGGGGGAGCTCTGTCCACGCGTTAGGAAGAGCAACTGTCAGGAAGAACAATCCAGGACATCAGAGTGATCGCCCCGCTAATGGGGAGAAGAGAGAGAGCCCACCACGGGCCAATTAGTCAGGTAGCAGCCCCCCTCCCACAGAAGATCAAACAAGGTCCTCCTTCGGAAGAATGCGGGCCAGAGGAAACCCAATCCGCTCACAGGAAAAGTGCGAAGTGGAGCTTTCACATGAGGTACGAGTCGAGGATTGGGGCTCTTTCACATGAGGTACGAGGTGAGGGTTAGGGCTCTTTCACATGAGGTACAAGGTGAGGATTAGGGCTCGGGCAGGTATAACCAGCTATGGAGGCGCCTGGACGGGAGCAGAGTTGTCTCAGAACACCAGTGCTTGCCAGCTTTCCTCACTTGTAATTCTGGGGCGCGTTCAGGGGTCCAATTGGACCGGTTCTGTCCAGGGCTCCCCCCCCCCCCCGGCACATAGCACATACTGTATGCTCTTCAGTGTCATCAGGGGATCCTCAGCTATACTGCATCCATCTTCAGCAATGTATATTTTTTTCACTTCGTCTCTGTCTTAATAATTCAAACCGTGACAAAAACATCTTTTCTCTCCAACCATTAAGTCTAAAAATTCTGGTTTTTCACAGGGTTTCCCTTCATAAAGTCAACGGGTTTCCCCACCTTGCAGATCAACTCCCTCTTCTGTCCGTCAGATGGCGCAGATGGCAGAGAGATAGATGGATGCCAAGGTAGGGAGAGATATAGATGGCAGAGAGATAGATGGATGCCAAGGTAGGGAGAGATATAGATGGCAGAGAGATAGATGGATGCCAAGGTAGGGAGAGATATAGATGGCAGAGAGATAGATGGATGCCAAGGTAGGGAGAGATATAGATGGCAGAGAGATAGATGGATGCCAAGGTAGGGAGAGATATAGATGGCAGAGAGATAGATGGATGCCAAGGTAGGGAGAGATATAGATGGCAGAGAGATAGATGGATGCCAAGGTAGGGAGAGATATAGATCAGGAACTGACACAGGGACAAAACTGAATATCAATCGGTCTGATATTTTGCCTAATAAATTACTAAATGCTATTTACAAGACGTATTTGAAATAGTGATAAATCTTTGCAAGCTAGCTAACGGTTACATTAAGGTAGTTGGCAAGCTCAAGTTCAAGTTAAACTGTCGAGCTGGTTGGCATGGTAACTCAAAAGGCTTTAGGTAATGGAAGCTAGCTTGATCATTTCCTAGCTATAACAAAATGAATCCCTTTTTTACTATCGTAGAGTGTAAATTAATTACATTTTAATGTAATTATTAAAAAGACGGGTCCATTCATCATAATTTGTTCGTATTGATATCCCCTCCTCCTTTTGCTTAACACCACTGTGTCTATATTTGATACTGATATTCAGTCTACTTACAGAAAGGGTTTATTAACACCACTGTGTCTATATTTGATACTGATAGTCAAGTCTATTTACAGAAAGGGTTTATATTCAGGAGAGTCTACTTACAGAAAGAGTTTATTGTCATCACATGTAGTTTTGCAGACTGGACACTTTCAAAGCACAGGGTTGTCTGTGCAGGTCATATATTTATATATCATATATCATTATATTTTATGTTCAGTCTGTCCAAAGGTATCAATCATAGGGCTACTTTATGATGTCTATAGAATAGTTTCAGGCAAAAATTAATTTAACCCCTAGGTACCGCAGATGCCAAGGGGACTTTCAGAACGGATACACCTTTGATAGTGTGTATTAGTGTGTGTATTAGTGTGTGTTTCGTGTGTGTTTCATGTGTATTAGTGTGTGTATTAGTGTATGTATTAGTGTGTGTATTTGTGTGTGCATTATTGTGTGTATTAGTGTGTGTATTCTTGTGTGTTTGTTTATTCGTGTGTGCATTAGTGTGTGTATTAGTGTGTGTTTGCTTATTCGTGTGTACATTAGTGTGTGTATTAGTGTGTGTATTAGTGTGTGTTTGTTTATTCGTGTGTGCATTAGTGTGTGTTTGTTTATTCGTGTGTGCATTAGTGTGTGTATTAGTGTGTGTATTAGTGTGTATATTAGTGTGTGTATTTGTGTGTGCATTAGTGTGTATATTAGTATGTGTTTTGTGTGTATATTAGTGTATGTATTAGTGTGTGTTTCATGTGTATTAGTGTGTATATTAGTATGTGTTTCGTGTGTATATTAGTGTATATGTGTATATTTTATTCGTATGTGCACCCTGAGAATCAAACCCAGGACCTGGGGGTCATAGGTCACAGCACCATAGGTCACAGCACCTTGCTCTATCGGTGCTGTGACCAGTTAAGCCACTGGGTAGTTTAGAGAGTTGCCATGGATATGACTGTAGGTACAGTAATGGTAGTGACCATCTCTCTGTGTGTGTGTATCATTGATATGACTGTAGGTACAGTAATGGTAGTGACCATCTCTCTGTGTGTGTGTATCATTGATATGACTGTAGGTACAGTAATGGTAGTGGCCATCTCTCTGTGTGTGTGTGTATCATTGATATGACTCTAGGTACAGTAATGGTAGTGACCATCTCTCTGTGTGTGTGTATCATTGATATGACTGTAGGTACAGTAATGGTAGTGACCATCTCTCTGTGTGTGTGTATCATTGATATGACTGTATTTAATGATAGTGACTATCTCTCTCCGTGTGTGTGTATCAATGATATGACTGTAGGTACAGTAATGGTAGTGACCATCTCTCTGTGTGTGTGTGTATCATTGATATGACTGTAGGTACAGTAATGGTAATGACCATCTCTCTGTGTGTGTGTATCATGGATATGACTGTAGGTACAGTAATGGTAGTGACTATCTCTCTGTGTGTGTGTGTATCATCGATATGACTGTAGTTATTGGGAGTTACCATCTCTCTGTGTGTCTCAATGATATGACTGTAGGTACAGTAATGGTAATGACCATCTCTCTGTGTGTGTGTATCATTGATATGACTGTAGGTACAGTAATGGTAATGACCATCTCTCTGTGTGTGTGTATCATGGATATGACTGTAGGTACAGTAATGGTAGTGACTATCTCTCTGTGTGTGTGTGTATCATTGATATGACTGTATTTAATGGTAGTGGGAATGCCATCTCTCTGTGTGTGTGTGTGTATCATCGACTCAACGGTGAATTATTCTATTATTATGCTAGCATTCCTCTCTATTCCAATCTGTGTACTTCAGAGGATGGCTTGATTACTGTGATTACTGAAGCTGACGGTGGTAAGCATCTCATCTGTGTGTGTTGCATGTGTGTGTGTGCTGCATGTAAGCATCTCATGTGTGTGTAGGTGTATGTCTTGTGTGTGTCCTCCAGTGCGGTATATGTACAGTCAAAAAAAATTAATTAAATTGTAATTGTATTTTAATTAAGCAATTAATTAAGCAATTAATTAAGCATGTCATCCATTAAGGATTGCACTGTGCTCCCTGGTCTGATGCAGACCACCAAAACCAAATATCAGTGACTTTATTACCAACATTATTTTTACTTTATAACCCACATTATTTTCCTATCAGAACATTTTTAATTATTTTAATTTTTAATGTTGTCATGTTTCATGAATTTCCTGTCTTTTGAGGTGGAGAGGGAGGTGTGTGTGATTGAGTGTGAGTTTGTGTGTCTGTGTCTGTGTGTGCTTGTGTGTGTGTGTGTGAGTGAGAGTGTCTGTGTACATTATCTTCAAAGGCTTTAATCGGCAGCCTGCTTGACAGCCAGGCCCTATGAGAAAGAGAGTGAAAGAGAAAAAGAGAGAGAAAGAGAGAGAAAGAGAGAGAGAGAGAGAGAAAGAGAGGCAGACACATTCCATTCCAGAGCCCATTCCACAAAAGTACAATAACTTC
>NC_045170.1:3246092-3251092 GCF_900700415.2 Clupea harengus | reverse complement strand
ACAGACTGTCACATGCAATGGAGGCCGTGGGGCTGAAACGCCCTGCTGACGACCATGACTGTCTTTACTGACAGAAGCCAGCAACACCCTTTTACACACAAACACACAAACACACACACACACCCACACACACACACACACACACACACACACACCCACACACACACACCCACACACACACACACACACACCACCAAACCACACACACACACACACACACACACACCACCAAACCACCTCCACTTCACTTTCCAGTGACCTCCATTCCCCCCCATGTTAATGTGTGGTTCTGGCCAGCCTCCAGCACCCCAAGAGAAACTTTCGTGTGGTTGCTTGTGTCTATATTTATAGTAATTAATCTAAATTTGTGATGATTGCTGGGGCCGTGCACTCGGCGAGGGCAAGCCTGTTCACATTGCTGCTTGTTTGTGCTGAGATCTCTTTTTTTTTCAGCACCCTCGATTTGACTGGATTGGGTCAACGCTGCTTGTTACCATGGCAAATTGATGTCAACACTCTTCAACGTTCTTCCTGCTTAGGGAAGTGGCAATGCATCGCTCAATCCAACGCCATGGCCCATGCATGTCAGTGCACTACTGACTTCAATTAAGACATCAAAATGTACTTTATATTTCTTATGTAACTTGCACTTTGCTGGCACCTAGACACCTAGTCTTCGGCTCTCTTTTTGGACTTCCTCCTTTGGCACAGCTCAGAACTTTTGGTTCCTCTGGCCCCATGAAAGTTCACCCTTCCTCATCTCTTAGGGCCTGATGAAGAACCTTTCTTCCAGTGCAACAGCCACTGTTTCAATTAACATTTTATTTTACTGTATATTTCGTTATTTACCCATTATGAATACAACTTCACTTCTCCTCACATATGCTAAAAAAAGGATATTTTTTTCAAAATATCTATTGCATGCCATTTCCTTGTGGATCACAATGGGAGGTACCATGCATGTAGGGGTGGGAATCTATTGGCACCTCACGATTCGATTCGATTCCGATTCAGAGGTCAACGATTCGATTCTAAACCGATTCTCGATTCTAAACCGATTATCGATTCTAAACCGATTATCGATTATCAATTCTAAACCGATAAAACGATTATCGATGCATCTCGATTTTTAAAACATTTGAGTTTGCTACTCAGAGTCTCAAATCACTTCCTACTTTGTGTTTGATAATTAAAGAAAATCAACAGATCTATTTTTTTATTAGAGAAAAAGTGTGTCCTTGTCACAATTATGACTTTCTATGAACAAATGCAATAATCGATGCAGCTTGCATTTCAACACAAAATGAATGTGTAAAAAAAATAAAAAATAAAATATATATATATATATATATATTTTTATTTTATTTTATTAAAAAATCGATTATGAACTTTTCTGAATCGAGACAGAATCGTTCTAGAGTGAATCGAGAGAAATCGAAAAATCGATTTTTCCCCCCACCCCTAATGGGAGGTACCATGCACTTTGCTGCAGACGTGAGACACGGCTGTGCCGTGCTGTCACAAGGGGAAAGTGATTGTGACCGGGGGCAAGACTGCTTCAAAAGATCCTCTGAAACGTTTCACCTTTGCTTCCCTTCTCTCTTCTGCTCGTGCGGGTGATGATGTTGGACCCAAACCGCTCCCTCAGATTGAGTTATTGGCCTGGTTGTGGCCCGGATCCAGCAGAACTATCTTGGCAAGGTCTGACCACCGTGACATAACGAGCATGCCTGCTGAAGTACATTGTGTGACGCAACACCACCTCGTCCAGCTAAGGTTTGCACTGTGCTCTCTCAGAAACCATTGAAATGCCAGAGCGATTTTTGAGCACACACATAATTACTTTAACGAGCCATTAATTGCCGCCTAATTAATCATGCTGTCAGCGAACGCTTGCATGGGTGCATGGGGGGGGGGGGGGGGGGTTGTCTGCTGTGTTACAGTACGCTCGTAGGGATGAGTTTGTACACGAAGAGAGTTCCCAGAGAAAAAAAGAACACACACTTATTGTGGAAAAAGAATTCTTGCAACATTCCACAGAATGCATACTTGTCACAATGAGCTTTTTTTTTCCCATGCCTGCTGGTGTTTGTGAGTGCTTGTGGGCGCATTGGGCCTTCTCAAAGAGGGCAAGTGTTGGCGGAGCCTGGGTCTAAGATGATCATCATTGCACATGTTCACAGAGACACAGCAGATGAATTCCACACAGGCTTGTCTCGCACGGCCACCGTGCCCTTAAGCTGTTGTGTTGCTTTGGCTCTCCGTGCACTCACTTTCATTTGGAGTTATAGTCAAGATGCTTTCGTCCAAAGCGACTTACAAAACATTAGAGAATAAAAACAGCAAAGACAACCATGAGAAAATGTAGTATAAAGTATAATGAAATTCAATTCATAAAACTATTATTATATTTATAAATATATATTATATTTAAATATATACAGTATATATAAGGATCAGTACTTGGGACACATGCACACACACACATACACTCACACACACACACACACACACACACACACACACACACATCGTTGCATTACACTTGGTGTTACGTGGGAATCATGCTTTTCTCCAAAACTCTTGTGGAATTGATGTGCCCTTTATCACATATAACACGAGTGGTTCGAGTCACCTCCACCAGGGATGGATTACTGAACGGGCCTACCGGGCCCAGGCCCAGGGGCCCATGAGCTCAGGGGGCCCCTAAGCCAGAGCCTCTGCGTGAAGTCGCTGTTATGTATGGCTTTAATTGAGTGTACCTGCGCTGTGTTAAATTTTTTTATATGAATTTAGTTATTGTGCTGTTGAAAAAACCCATTACATTTAAGTAATGTTTTGATATTTTTGCGCGTGCGCACCCGAAAGGGGGGCCTTTTACATGTCCAGGCCCAGGGGCCCGTGGTTTCATAATCCGTCCATGACAGTGGATCAGTGTCTTTGGCACGCGGCCCTGTCCACTAACCCCCCCATTCAGCAACGAGTCAGGAGCCTCGGGTCTTCTACCTCGCGTCCCCTGGCCTTATTTCCCGCCGTGCCAGCCGCCCTTTGTCACCCCTGCGCTCCTCGCCCCTGCAGTCAGACTGACCCTTGCGCTGGTCTTCTGTGAGCGGCGGGAGCTTATCAGCGGGGGCCCAGTTGTTAGGAGGTTCCTGTTATTGCGGCCTCACGCGGCAGGGGCAGGGGCAGGGGCGGCTCGAGTGCCCAACCTGCCGCACACCTTCCGCCCGCTCGCTCCCCACCCCAACCCACCCCCCAGTCACTCCGGCCCTCTCTCTCTTTCGCCCGCTGCCCACCCCAACCCACCCCCCACTCACTCCGGCCCTCTCTCTCTTTCGCCCACCGCTCAACAATTCAGATTGTGTAAACCTGCTCGTATGCAGAGAGCGAGGGAAAGAAGGTGGATGGGTGTGTGTGTGTGTGTGTGTGGGGGGGGGGGGGGGGGTAGAAGGGGTATTTATTGTTAAAATGCCAGGCTGCCAAGGGCCAAATGCATATTGTTTTGACTGCAAGAACAATCAGCTTCTGGTAATAAAGGAACTCACCGCCCCCCCCTTCACCTCATACACTGTGCACACACACACACACACACACACACACACACACACACACACACACACACACACACACACACACACACACACAACGAGCCCCCTTGGACTTTGATGTATCACATTTGGATCTGATGTGCACACCGTGTGTGTGTGTGTGTGTGTGTGTGGGTGTGTGTGTGTGTGTGTGTGTGTGTGTGTGTGTGTGTGTGTGTGTGTGTGATGTGCACACTGATGTGTCATGTTCCCAAATGAAGACAGTTGAGTTTGGTGTTCTTATCTCTTTCTACTGCAGATAAAGTCCTGTTGATGGAAATACCCTGCTCTGCTTGTTTAAGCAGGTATCTCAGCAGGGCAACATGGCATCCCTGGCTGCACAGAGGGTCACAGATTCAGACATCTCTATGGTAAAAGACAGGGGGTCACAGATTCAGACATCTCTATGGTAAAAGACAGGAGGTCACAGATTCAGACATATCTATGGTAAAAGACAGATGGTCACAGATTCAGACATATCTATGGTAAAAGACAGAGGGTCACAGATTCAGAAATCTCTATGGTAAAAGACAGGGGGTCACAGATTCAGACATATCTATGGTAAAAGACAGAGGGTCACAGATTCAGACATCTCTATGGTAAAAGACAGGGGGTCACAGATTCAGACATATCTATGGTAAGAGACAGAGGATCACAGATTCAGACATCTCTATGGTAAAAGACAGATGGTCACAGATTCAGACATCTCTATGGTAAAAGACAGAGGGTCACAGATTCAGACATCTCTATGGTAAAAGACAGAGGATCACAGATTCAGACATATCTATGGTAAAAGACAGAGGATCACAGATTCAGAACATCTTTATGGTAAAAGACAGAGGATCACAGATTCAGACATATCTATGTAAAAGACAGAGGGTCCATCAGATTCAGACATCTCTATGGTAAAAGACAGGGGTCACAGATTCAGACATATCTATGGTAAAAGACAGAGGATCACAGATTCAGACATCTCTATGGTAAAAGACAGTGGTCACAGATTCAGACATCTCTATGTAAAGACAGAGGGTCACAGATTCAGACATCTCTATGGTAAAAGACAGAGGATCACAGATTCAGACATATCTATGGTAAAAGACAGAGGATCACAGATTCAGACATCTTTATGGTAAAAGACAGAGGATCACAGATTCACACATCTCTATGGTAAAAGACACTCCTTTTAGCCAACACAGAGGGTCACAGATTCAGACATCTCTATGGTAAAAGACACTCCTTTTAGCCAGCAGGACAGGAAGATGGAGGATTCCGACGCCCAGTTCCTGTGAGATTACAAGCAGAATTCCCGAAGAAGGACAATTAGTATTTTCCAAACGATCACCGGGACCCAATGACATGTTTATTTGAGTTTATTGGAGTAATGGTGTTATCGATGATGATTCAGCTCATAGT
>NC_045170.1:3209093-3211593 GCF_900700415.2 Clupea harengus | reverse complement strand
AATTTGTATCTCTCTCTCTCTCTCTCTCTCTCACTCTCTCTCTCTCTCTCTCTCACAGCCATCAATGTCTTTAAATAAACTGCTGTATTTTTAATAGGAGACACGTCTCTGTCTGTCTTTGTATAACAGACTTGTGTGGCCCATGAGGGCTAGGGTTAATAGTGGGTACTCCCTGGGGTGAACTCCTGGGGTGGCGTACTCAACTTAGTCTCGCCGCCCCACAACACATGAACCCACGCCACTCGGTCCTGGTCTCGTGGGCCCTCACCAGGCTGAGGTTTAGAGCAGGGCCACATCAGGCTGGGGTTGAGGGCAGGGCCACATCAGGCTGGGGTTGAGGGCAGGGCCACAGCTCTCAGTGAGTAAACACCTCCCCTGATGCGGACCCAAACACTCGACGCGGCGGTGCGCATATCGAGCCAAAACATTCTAAATGGGTCCTGTTTGTCTTCACGGAGCATATTTGACCCTACTTATCTTGCATTTGATCTAAGGCTTTTTGTAGCTATTTCAAGGTTAATATTTTGTTATGGCAAATGTGAATGAGTATGTTGTTAAAGGACAGCTCTCCTCAACGGAACTTTGGGAGCATCAGGAGCAGTGCTTCTCCAAGGGCACTGTGTCTATCGCTGGTCTATTTTTTTTTTTTTTTTTGGATCAAATCTTTATTAATAATATAAAGGTAGAGATACAAAAAAAGTACAGGTTTTACATTTTAGATCAATACAAAAACAGGACAATTATCCCCACCCCCCCACCCCTCACCCCCCACCCCATGGCGACCCCTATCGCTGGTCTATTGATGCCTAATGATTCTTTTTACATGGCTGCACTCTCAAAAGGGGTCGTGATTCTCATAATTTCACCTTGCTTATTACACTCAAGTATGTTTACTGCCACTTGTGGGAGGCAATGTCTTGGATGAGACACTTCCTGCTCCAATTAGCCAGGAGATGGAGTCTTGAAAATTTGCTAAAAAATACATATATAGATCATACAAATGTATAGTCATTTTCATTTTTGTCTGAGACCACACAACAACCCTAATGTGTATTAATAGGCCGTTCACTCAACTTCCTTCTTCATTCTGTTCATATAAAGAAGCCTATTCCCTTAAATCTACTTAGAATTCCTGTTAAACTTAATTACAACACAAATGGTCTCTGTGTCAGAGTGTTGTGGAACATTCTAGAACTGTCGTATCAGTTTCAGTCAAAACATCAACGCAGAAGACCTGAGAACGATGACTAGGAAATGATGTCATAGGTCTACTACTCAACTTGTTGCGGCAAAAACACGCTGCTTGATAGTAAATTTCCAGAAAGAAATGTATCTCTTAAATCTATTTGTGAACAAATGGAGTCATTTTTTCACGTGCTTTTATATGCAATCAGTAAAGATAGTGTGTGTCTGTCTCGTGAGTTTACACTGGAGGTTTATGTGACGTGTGTCTACAAACAGTCTGTTTCATGTGTGTGAATATACAGTCAATTGTTTTATTGCATTGTTAAATTCAATTATTTACTTAAATATGTAATATAATGTTGCTATACGGGCGAGAGGTGTGGAGGCCTCAAAGACAACTACAGCAGGAGTGATTGAACAGAGAGGTGTTGAGGCCTCAAAGACAACTACAGCAGGAGTGAGAGGTGTGGAGGCCTCAAAGACAACTACAGCAGGAGTGACGGAGCAGAGAGGTGTTGAGGCCTCAAAGACAACTACAGCAGGAGTGAGTGAGAGGTGTTGAGGCCTCAAAGACAACTACAGCAGGAGTGAGAGGTGTTGAGGCCTCAAAGACAACTACAGCAGGAGTGATTGAACAGAGAGGTGTTGAGGCCTCAAAGACAACTACAGCAGGAGTGGAGGCCTCAAAGACAACTACAGCAGGAGTGAACAGAGGTGTTGAGGCCTCAAAGACAACTACAGCAGGAGTGAACAGAGAGGTGTTGAGGCCTCAAAGACAACTACAGCAGGTGTGAGAGGTGTTGAGGCCTCAAAGACAACTACAGCAGGAGTGAACAGAGAGGTGTTGAGGCCTCAAAGACAACTACAGCAGGAGTGAACAGAGAGGTGTTGAGGCCTCAAAGACAACTACAGCAGGAGTGAGAGGTGTTGAGGCCTCAAAGACAACTACAGCAGGAGTGAGAGAGCAGAGAGGTGTTGAGGCCTCAAAGACAACTACAGCAGGAGTGAGAGGTGTTGAGGCCTCAAAGACAACTACAGCAGGAGTGAGAGGTGTTGAGGCCTCAAAGACAACTACAGCAGGAGTGAACAGAGAGGTGTGGAGGCCTCAAAGACAACTACAGCAGGAGTGATTGAACAGAGAGGTGTTCAGGCCTCAAAGACAACTACAGCAAGAGTGAGAGGTGTGGGGGCCTCAAAGACAACTACAGCAGGAGTGAACAGAGAGTTGTGGAGGCCTCAAAGACAACTACAGCAGGAGTGATTGAACAGAGAGGTGTTGAGGCCTCAAAGACAACTACAGCAGGAGTGATTGAAC
>NC_045170.1:3201593-3204093 GCF_900700415.2 Clupea harengus | reverse complement strand
CTGGGATAACCTGAGTCAACACTGCCCAGGTGAGAGCTCTGCCGTAATCAGATTAGAGGGCATTGTGCCCTTGTCATGGCGTGGGCCCGTCCATCGCCCGTGGGAGAAATATCTGTGCCACACACACACACACACACACACACACACACACACACACACACACACACACACACACACACACACACAAGTGACTGATGGGCCTCGCCGCATTCAGGACTTTTTTTTTTTTTTTTTTTTTGCACGAGACATTGAAATCACACCAAAGCCCATGATGGATTAAGGGGAAACACCTGAATCCTACTTCCCTGAGCGTCTGTAAGATCCTGTCCAATCACGGTCTGACAACTATATCCATGTCCACGTTAGCAGGAGAATCCTTCACGGTTCATCAGCTCTTTCAGCACGCTAAACCCATTAGTGGCTAATTACGACATTTTATCGCCGTGTAATAGTGAGCTTAGCATTTATCCCTGGCTTTGAAGCATATGGCAAGAGAGAGAGAACTTAATCTTCACCTGCCTGGCAATGTAAACAAACAATGTCACAAAAGCCGGCCGGCCCTGAACAAGAGCACTCCGCAAGGTGTTGCCATGCGTGCAAAATATTTGTTCAAGACCTCTGTTTTTTTTTTTTCCTCCATCAACATTTCATGGAATGAAGTCCAAGATATACTATGTTCACGATGGGGCATGTTTTGATTGATGAATAGAATACTCTTCTGTATATTTAGGTGAAAGGTTATTACTCAGTTTTAGCCCTAACTAGAGGTCACTGAAGATTTTATTTGATAATATTTTATTTATTATTAATCTTCCATTAATATTTAACCTGCTGTGACCTAGTGGGGAGGGAAGCGGAGAAGTCTTCTCCTCACCTTCAGGAGCTCTGTGTCTGCTGCAGTGTGTTGAGAGACAGGCACTCATCCTCTGAGGTCCATCTCTGTTACGACCCCCTGCAGACAGGCCCTCATCCTCTGCATCCATCTCTGTTACGACCCCCTGCGCCCCTGCAGAGAGACAGGCACTCATCCTCTGAGGTCCATCTCTGTTACGACCCCCTGCAGACAGGCCCTCATCCTCTGCATCCATCTCTGTTACGACCCCTTGTGCCCCTGCAGACGATGTAGTGGCCATGCATGGCCTGAAGGCAACAGTGGGGATGACGAGCCATGTTTGATTGACCCCACCCCCACCCCCACCCCCACCCCCACACACACACACACACACCTGGGGAGGTGTGGGCGGATAAAAAGCATCAGTGGACACCTGACACTCTCTCTCTCTCCCTCTCTCTCTCTCTCCCCCCCCTCTCTCTCTCTCTCTCCCCCTCTCCTCTCTCTGTCTCTCTCTCTCTCCTCCCCCTCTCTCTCTCTCTCTCCTCTCTCTCTCTCGCTCTCTCTCTCTCTCTCTCTCTCTCTGGTTCTCTCTCTCTCTCTCCCCCCTCTCTCCTCTCTCTCTGTCTTCTCTCTCTCTCCCTCATCTCTCTCTCTCTCCCCCTCTCTCTCTTCCTGTCTCTCTCTCTCTCCTCTCCCCCTCTCTCTCTCTCTCTCTCCCCCTCTTCTCTCTCCCTTCTCTCTTCTCTCTCTCTCCCCCTCTCTCTCTCTCTCTCTGTCTCTCTCTCTCTCTCCCCCTCTCTGTTCTCTCTCTCTCCCCCCCCTCTCTCTCTCTCTCTCTCTCTCTCTCTCTCTCTCTCAGAATACAGACAATCAAACCCCCTAGACACGAATTGTTTTGCTTTAAACCTTGTATGGACTTAATAAATACTCGCCATTTAGAAAGATAACTTTTGTCGTCTGCCTTCAATATTTTATGATGTGGTCCCACGAGACGGCCATAACAATCCAAGTGATTTGAACTGAAAACAGGCACTCATCCTCTGCAGTCCATCTTTAAGCAATTTTAACTAAAAACACTTTAAAAACCTCGGAGCACACACTCCATTAAGAGCTGTTATGTGCTGCACTCCCATGGTGGCATTTCTGGCCTTGTGTTAAATCTTATGTTAAAATGTTAAAACGTTTTCTATTATGCTTATGTTAACTAATTTTTTATTTTATTGTATTATTATAGTTAGTTTCTAATATGTTGCCACTCTGAGATTCTTCTGAATGAAGAGTGTGTTACAAATAAAATGATTATTATTATTATTATTATGGTGAGTATACTCCTTGTTTTAGCACATGTCAATTAAGATGTACCTGATGTAGGGGTTAGGGGAAGGTGTAGGGGAAGGGTTTGCACTGTGTTACAACACGGACATGAATCACTAATGACTTAATTCAGTACATTGTAATAAAACTCTGCATATGAAGGAGTAACAAAACCTGGTTTATTTTCAGTTTCAACTTAGCTTCATTAGCGTCTGACACCCCAAACAATATGCTGCTCTGCATTGCACGCTAAGCGAGGTACAGCTGTCAACGAACACACATGCTAACGTGCTAATGTGGATTCCTCAAGTTGCCATCTGTCACAGAGGCACGAGGAAAATGCGTTTTTGG
>NC_045170.1:3171593-3196593 GCF_900700415.2 Clupea harengus | reverse complement strand
TGAAACACAGCAGGCAGCACTTTGACCAGTCTTTCAGCGGAGCCCCGTGCCACACCACGCCACCACAGGTGTGCCAGCAGGGCAGCGGGGAACCCCCTCGGGCCACTTCCTCTCAGTCTCCATGGGGACCCCAGACAATCCCAGCAGGGTTGTCACGGCAACGGAGTACAAACGCAGCACATCTTTCAGCTCTTTAGAGGGCCTCACAGAACGCCAGCACCCCGAAACGCCCGCCTTTGCGTCTTCTCCAGTGGGTATTCCGACACCGGCAAGAGGAAGCTGTACACATCCTGGCATCCTCACTGTCAGGTAGACCGGGGGTGAGCCCCCTTTGCCACGCAGTGCAAAGGTGAATGGCAGGGATTTCCAGGAATTTCTTTATGCAGCAGCGTTCCTGGTGAGCCATGCTTTTTGGCGGTGGTGTTGCCTGTTCCTCCACTTTTCCAGCAGCAGGCGGGCATTCCTGCTGCCCCTCCGAGCAGTCCGGTCCACTACGCCCGTCCTCCTTCGCTCTCTGCTGGTGGCGTACAGGACAAACAAACAGTTAGGAATGCTGCTGCAAGGCACTGAAATTAAACAACATTTCCAGCACTGAACATCAACACTTCATGGAGAATCCCCTGTTATGTGTGCCACAAGGCCATCAACAACATGCCAACCTGTCTTGCTTTTTTTAATTGCGAGACACGCGAAGCACGCTGCAGGGATACGTTTCCATTGTAATGAGTTCTCTAAAAAATGAGTACAGACAGAGGCGTCTAAGTTTTTGGGATGAACGGCTCAGATGTCCCCCCACCCCAACATGATGGTACACGTGTTCGTTCCCCGCGCGCTGCTCAGACAGTGCTCAAAGAATGACGGGAACGGCCCCGCGCGCTGCTCAGACAGTGCTCAAAGAATGACGGGAACGGCCCCGCGCGCTGTGCTCAGACAGTGCTCAAAGAATGACGGGAACGGTATTTCGCTCGTCCAATCTGCCGAGGTGGGAAATTCCTTCACGGCATTCTCTTTCATGGTCGCCAGCATGGAACACCCTGTATGAATGTACTCTACTGAAGTGCTCTAATCTGTCAAATGTCCTTCTAATTATGCTATAAACCGCTCGAAACAACCCGTCCTGCTCGGCATGATTGTACAATGATGCGTTGCGCACCGAAAAAATTATGCTCTTTGGAAGATACAATCTCACAGATGACATCTATTTCGCACGAGGTTATAATTACCGCGCCCAAGCAGACCTCTGGTATTCACTAGCTTCAGTCTGAGGTTTCTCTTACCGTTTAATCCTCCTCGTCTTGGCAGTCAGCTCGTGTTTGCATTGCCTCTTCACACCGCCATCGCCTTCGGCGGCGTGGATCTGCTTGACAGAAGCAGTCTGATACCTGAGAACGAAACAACACGCGTTATGGAATGAACTGTAGACTCAAACGAGTTTCGATTCAAAGTTCTAGAAGTTGTCAAAACTTTTGCGCCCTATCATGAGAAATACAATCTTCTAGGTAAAACAGATACGCATGTAAAGATCATGCACAATACATGCGCAATAAACATGTATGTTTGTGGAAATAACCAATTGGCAATGTAATAACATACCTGATGTTTGCTGTTTCACAGAAAGTCGTGCACTTGATGTCTTTTTCGTCTTTACACTTGCAGCGTGACTTTTGCTTTGAGTCCGAGAGCTCGCGTAAGGAGCGCTTCTTCCTCTCGACGTTGCCTAGTCCATAAGAAACGGTGCGCCTGTGAAAGAAATGAAACTTTAGCTACATGCGCATTGAGCACATTAAAGCAACCATTCTAAAATCAGTGAAGTCGGTGACCCACATAGCCTTTGAAAATTTGAGCTTACTCTGGAGTGTTGACCCAGATTATATCAAGGTGGCAGAAATAGACACACTCCTTGTCGAGGAAGGTTGCGCAAGAGCACCGCTTCGACCTGATGTGGTGCACAGGGCTGGATGTACCCGCTACCATCACTTCTGCGGTGGACACCGACGCAGCTGAAAAGAGAGAAAAAACTAAAGTAATGCAAAAGTTGTGACATTTTTTTTCTTCTATGCTGCAGTTGCTAACAGCCATTTAATTCTTAGAGATCCGGGTTACGTTCAGTCCAATTAAATATATTTTTCATACACAATTTTAAAAATATTTTTAAAAAGACAAAATGAAGGTGAATGGCATCTTTCTACGAAAACATTGTGTTAAAAATGAAAGTTAAAAGTAATGTGTAGAAGAATTAAAGTCACGTCTCCAACTCACCTGTATGAAAAATCCCGAATGCAACAGTAAAGGTGACGGAGAAAATCATTATTAATACCATCCTTAAAACTTGTGTCCCAGTTTGACAGCACGGGTAAAATACAAAAAAAATATGTTAAATTGGCTAATAAATATAGGTCGTCAGAATATTCCACGGTCAGAATGTAGAGTCTTCTTTCAATAAGTAAAAAAAACCTCTCACTCCAAATGTAATGCTCTGACCGCAACTATACACATGTCACTACAAGATCCTTTATATACTCCTGTAAACCACCTCCCCCTTCTCGCCCTGCCGTCGCGTGTAAACAGCTTTGTCCTCTGGCCCTCTCGCAGACAATGCTGTTTGTGAATAGTCACCGACAAGCAACATGCAGACTAAGATAAGAAATTTGAATTCCGAGATTCTGAAGGGATGGAGACGCCGGCTGGTGGTGCGAGCCAAGTTCTGACGAAGGGAAGTGGGGTCTTTTCAGCATTTGCGCGATACTGCCACCAGAGGGCGATCTAGTATAAACAGTCGAAGAGTAAGCTGTTCGGGCTGCCGTTTCGCCATTGGCGGTTTTGGTGGGAGACAAAAGGGGCCAGTGGCTTGAAGTCTGCAAGTAATGGGTTTCTACGCAACACCTGAAACTTTGAAGTTCTATTTGCGTGAAGAACAATTTTTTTCTTAGCGAAAATCACAAAACGGAAACAAAATCATTAGAAAAAATAGTCCCGGCAGTCATTATCGAAAATGAAATCCCTTCAAGACAAGACAAGAAACATTATGCCTCTAGACTAGCCTTATAAAGACATGAGCTGAAGCTAACAATATTGTTTTATATTATTTTCATATTCAATATTGTATCAATAATTGTATTGTATCAATAATCAAAATATCAATAATTGTTATTTAATGAAATTATAACTGTAGCATACTGAAAGAAATAGCTGTAACTGGAATACTATTACTGAAACAAATACCAATCATGGTATTTTTGTTTGTTTGTTGTTGTTGTGCGCTATGACTTTATACTGATCTAAAAATGTTGAAGGCTTGAACACTGCTTTGTCTCCTGAACTTGAGCTGAAGCTAACGAGAATGTTTTATTATGTTTTCAATATTGAAATGTAATAAAATTGTACAAATAGCTGTAACTGGAATACTGTTACTGTGCGCCATTACTTTAGCTAAACATTTTGAAAGCTTGAACACCTGGCCCGAATGTGCCCCTCTGGCAAAACACTTGGCCCCGGCCAGGCCCCCCCAGTCAAATTGATCTAGAACCGCCCCTGCACCACGTCTAGAACCGCCACTGCACCACATCTAGAACCACACCACATCCATCTAGAACCGCCACTGCACTTCGCACAACAGAGGAGTTACGGAGGTTAACTCTTTCTGTCCCGTGCCGTGTGCGTAAAACTCACCACTCAGACCAGTGCAGCACATTGTTCTACTCTGCACCAATCACCACTCAGACCAGCGCAGCACATTGACCAATCAGCACTCAGACCAGTGCAGCACATTGTTCTACTCTACACCAATCACCACTCAGACCAGTGCACCAATCACCACTCAGACCAGTGCAGCACTCTGCACCAATCACCACTCAGACCAGTGCAGCACATTGACCAATCACCACTCAGACCAGTGCACCAATCAGCACTCAGACCAGTGCAGCACTCAGACCAGTGCACCAATCAGCACTCAGACCAGTGCAGCACATTGTTTTACTCTACACCAATCAGCACTCAGACCAGTGGTGACAGTACTCTTGGTCAGGAACCGCCAACATCTCTGGCCACCTGGTAAAGTAATCCACATAGTAGGTTGGAAAGGGGTCCAAGGCAATCAGGGCCACAAGCTCCGTAGGTGCCCCGACCCGGTGCTGTTGTAGCGGGGCATGGGAGGTCAGCCTTCCTGGAATGCAGGAATCACATCGGAATCACATCGGAATCACATCGGAATCACATCCATGTCCTGGCGACACCGCGGCCGGTAGAACCGGGACCGGAGCAGTTGGAGCGCCTTGGTGATTCCAAAGTGGAACAGGGAACTACACACAGGGAACTACACACAACACACACACAGGGAACTACACACAACACACACACACACACACAGGGAACTACACACAGGGAACTACACACAACTACACACAGGGAACTACACACAACACACACACAGGGAACTACACACAACACACACACAGGGAACTACACACAACACACACACAGGGAACTACACACAGGGAACTACACACAACACACACACAGGGAACTACACACAGACACACACACACACAGGGAACTACACACAGACACACACACACACAGGGAACTACACACAACACACACACAGGGAACTACACACAGGGAACTACACACACAACACACACACAGGGAACTACACACAACACACACACACACAGGGAACTACACACAACACACACACACACAGGGAACTACACACAACACACACACACACACAGGGAACTACACACAGGGAACTACACACAAGGAACTACACACAACACACACACAGGGAACTACACACAACACACAACACACACACAGGGAACTACACACAACACACACACACACACAGGGAACTACACACAACACACACACACACACACACACACAGGGAACTACACACAGGGAACTACACACAGGGAACTACACACAACACACACACACAGGGAACTACACACAACACACACACAACACACACACACACAGGGAACTACACACAACACACACACACAACACACACACACACAGGGAACTACACACAACACACACACAGGCAACTACACACAGGGAACTACACACAACACACACACACACACAGGCAACTACACACAACACACACAGGGAACTACACACAGGGAACTACACACAACACACACACACACAGGGAACTACACACAACACACACAACACACACACAGGGAACTACACACAACACACACACAGGGAACTACACACAACACACACACAGGGAACTACACACACACAGGGAACTACACACAGGGAACTACACACACACACAGGGAACTACACACAACACACACACAGGGAACTACACACAACACACACACAGGGAACTACACACAACACACACACAGGGAACTACACACAACACACACACAGGGAACTACACACAACACACACACACACACACACACAGGGAACACACACACAGGGAACTACACACAACACACACACACAGGGAACTACACACAACACACACACAGGGAACTACACACAGGGAACTACACACAACACACACACAGGGAACAGACAGGGAACTACACACAACACACACACAGGGAACTACACACAACTACACACACAGGGAACTACACACAACACACACACACAGGGAACTACACACAGACACACACACACAGGGAACTACACACACACACACACACACAGGGAACTACACACAGGGAACTAAACACACACACACACACACAGGGAACTACACACAGACACACACACAGGGAACTACACACACACACACACACAGGGAACTACACACAGGGAACTACACACACACACACACACAGGGAACTACACACAGGGAACCACACACAACACACACACAGGGAACTACACACAACACACACACAGGGAATTAGACACAATACACAGACACAAAGTGAGAATAGAAATACACACTAACACAACACAACATTAACACAAGCAGGGAAACAGGTACATTCTAAAACAGTAAACTTCTAAAAATTAGACACAGAATTATACACTAGCACACTCACTAAGACACATGCAAAGCATTATAAGGTGAAACCACATCACATACATGTATGTACACACACACACACACACACACACACACACACACACACACACACACAGTACCAGTCAAAAGTTTGGACACACCTTCTCGTTCAATGTTTTTCTTTCTTTTTATTATTTTCTACATTGTAGATTAACACTGAAGACGTCAAACTATGAAAGGACACATATGGAATTATGTAGTTAACAAAAAGGTGGTAAACAAACCAGAAGATGTTTTACATTTTAGATTCTTCAAAGTAGCCACTTTAGTAGATACTTTGAGGATTCTAAAATATAAAACATAGGTGTGTGTGTGTGTGTGTGTGTGTGTGTGTGTGTGTGTGTGTGTGTGTGTGTGTGTGTGTGTGTGTGTGTGTGTGTGTGTGCGTGCGTGCGTGCGTGCGTGCGTGCGTGCGTGCGTGCGTGCGTGCGTGTGTATATATATATATATATATATATATATATATATATATTCTGTACATGTAGGTGTCACTAGGTGGCCTAATGACCGAATGCCTTTCACTCTTTCAGATTCAAGCTCCAAGCACGTGGGCAACAAAGCTTTTGTGTTTACCCAGACACAACCAATAACCGTGTCCTTAAAGTTAAAAAGTACCACAATGATCTACGCCAAAAAAGGTTGAACGATTTTTTTATGAACATTCAGGAGAAATCTATTCTTGTTAAAATAATCTGAAATATCTCAAACTAAGTAGGCTAGATGTAACCAGTTCCTATGGCTAAGCCATGGCGTTTACTCATACCACGGTGTTCTGAACGCACTCAACCTTTTATATAAAAGTGAAATGACGTGCTAAGAATATCCCTGTTCGTGCCTGTTCTCTTCAGAAGGCATTTCAAAACGTTAAACCAGCAAAAGCAAGTAGCCTATTACAAGAATGGGAGAGTAGCATTAAAGTAATTATTAAAGAATGTACTGCGGCTGTATCTCCTGCTTCCTAACCTCCGGGATGCCTTTTAAAAAGTAAAAATGCAGTTTCATAACTTGCCCTTCAGCACTAAGCCCTTTTCCTCTCCAATCCTCTCCTAATGGTAGCCTACAGTTTAGAGCCTCTTTCACTGATGTTATTGATGCGTATGTGCTAATGACGGAAAAAAAACTTGTGTGGCGGACTAAGAGGCTGCAGTGGAAAATGCTGTCGAGAAACACCCAGTGCAACGCTCTGACAGGCTTAATCAAAGCATGGCGTTAGAGTTTCCATTGGATGGAGTGCAATTACCCTCACTAATGGCTCTTAGAGTTTCCCCTTGCCTCTCTACGCGCATTAGAAAATATAGTGGCAATTGTCGCTGACTGGGATCTCACCAAAGGTCTCGTTTCGTAACGTTCCAGTTATAACATCCGTTACTCAATAGGCTCTCACCTCGGTACAGGAAAATACCAAGCCAAACCGAGCCAGCCTCTCGAGCCTCCGTGCCTACTCTTTCTCGGAAACTGTGGGCATGGTTACCAGGCAACATCTCCCCCACCCACCTGCGGCGTCTGCAGTCTCCGTCGCTGACGCCTCGCCTGCCGTCCGCTAGGTGTCGCTGTTGTCCTGTCGCACTCCGGCAAGCGCTCTCACTTTTGACGGGCAGCTTGCGCAGGCAGAATGAATGACTCACCCCTCCGAGTTCCCCCTCCTTCCTCTCCCTCCTCCTCCTCCTTCCTTCTCCGCCTCTTCTAACCCCACGGTCGCATTAATAAAGGACTATATCCTCTCAGGAGAAGCCTGAAATCTCCGTCAATGAAAGCTCTTTTTTTCTCTGTCGCCTTGGACAGAGGGGCTGTGCGGTGACGTGGTTCGGCCACCTCCGAGAGCCCTCATTACTGATGGAAATTGCAGTGCTTCTCAAGGCTGCCCAAGTGCCCTGCAGGTGCAGCAAAGCACCACAATTGGGCTGATTAAGAAAAACGTCCCCTGTGGACCTTGTGTCAAGCGTTTCATTCCCCTAAACAAAAAGACATCGGAGGCCACACGAAACGTCTGTAAACAAAGTTTTTTTACTGATACATTTTATGGTATAGATATAGAGCAATGTAAAGCCACGATTGTACACATACCTATGATTTTATGGATCATTGTGATGGGCACTAGATGGAATATAATAAATAGTTGAACACAACATCTGTACACAGAAACATTGCCCCAAGCCATAGAAATGCTCATATATTGGTACATGACATGTATTTTCCATTAATTTACACTTGACATAAAACATTTCAAAATAAAAGATTTCCCTCCATTTTCTCTTTTGACTTCAAATGCATCTACGCAACACAAGCAACTACTGAGTTGTAAGGAATTATGTACAGGTTCCTAAACAAGAAACTCCAAAAAGGCACAATTGTCTATACAACATGTACAAAAAAAAGAAGGGAAAAACTGTCCAGAACTGACATAAACTGACATAAAAGTCAAAATAAAATGATTGGTCATCATCATTTATGATTGCACATAGAATATCAATGTCAGAAAATGTGCTTTTTAGAGGCGGTCTGTACAGCTACGGACCCCTGAAGTGTTTTTAGTTTTACAAAGTGACAAAGTATTACAAACAAAGAAATAGAGAGAGACAGAGAACTAGAGAGAGAGAGAGAGAGAGAGACAGAGACTGAGAGAGAGAGAGAGAAAGAGAGAACTAAAGAGAGAGAGAGAGAGAGTGAGAGAGAGAGCGAGAGAGAGAGAGATTAAAGAGAGACAAAGAGTAAGAATAAGAGAAGAACATTTCATTTCAGACATTCAGGTGGCGATGACTAGTCGGTCCTCGTCATCACTGGAGGCTTCGCTGCAGTCATCGGCCAGGGCTGGTGGCCTGGGACTAGTGTGCTTGTGAGGAGGCCGAGCCTCACTAGTGCCCCCTGTGGTGGTGGTGGCAGCTGGGGCTATTTGCGAGGCACCATCAAAAGAGTCAGGGGAGGAGAGGGTCTGGTTGGTTGGAGACCTGCCCTTCCTCTCGGAGGTGCAGGCAGACTGGGCGCCGCCGCCACCCCCCGCGCACCGCGACCCCAGGCTAGGCCTGCAGGGCGAGGCGCCTTTTGGGGCGTGGGTCGCTACGACAACGGGCGCCATCGGGGCTGTGGACACCGCCACTGGAGGACTGGCCGATAGAGTCAGGACCGGCGGCGTGGAGTCAGCAATGGCGCAAACAGACGGACTCCGGGACGGACCCAGACCCAGCCCTGCCGACGCCTCCAGGTGCCAAGGCCTGTCAGGGGCAGACGGGAGGGGGCTGAGGGTGGACAGGGGGCTGAGGGAGGGTATGAGTGCTGGCAGGGCGATGTTGAGGATCTGGAGGCCCGGGATGTGAGCCTGGGGCACCTGGCTGGACTGCACCGCGGGGCTGGCGGCCAGGACCTGCACGCCCAGGGAGGCGTTGAGCGCCAGGTTCTGCTGCTGGAGCAATTGGGTCGGCGCGAGGCCCGAGTTGGCCAGGCCCATCACGCCGAGGGCCTCCAGCCCGACCTGCTGCAGTGTGGTCCGAGGCCCCCCAGGGTCCTAATGCCTGCCATCTGGCTCAGCGGGAAGCATGGCAGCATGTTGCCCACACTCTCATGGACCACCAGTGGGTGCTGGGCGGTGGGGGAACTGCCGGGCCGCGCCGGGCTGGTGGCAGTGCCCGAGCCTGGATCGCACCCCAGCAGCGCAGGGAGCGGGCTGGTGTTGCGGTGGATGACGCTCAAGGCCGGGATGGTGAGCTGGACTGGGCCGGCCTGGATGGGCACAAAGGTGGAGTAGGCTGCCAGGCCTGCGGGCACCAGCTGGATGCCGCCTACGGGCACCATGCTGTAAGGGGAGCGCGAGGGCTGCTGGGAGTGCAGGGGCAGATGGCTGAAGAGGTGGGTGTGCGCCAGGGGCTCCCCCAGGAGGGACAGGGGACCCTGCGAGGGGTAGTGGAGGGAGCCGTGGTGGGCGAAGGAGGAAGTCTGGGTTCCGCGATCCACAGGTACTCCGGACTCGCTCGAGGGCACGGGGGGAGGACGGGCACTGGCATCCTGTTTAAAGGAAGAGATTTAGCGTTAAAATAAAAATAGATTGAATAAATCTAAATCAGCTCTTAAGACTAGATTTATTTACATACAGTTTCCATTTATTCGGTAACAATATTTGACCATTATTGCCTGAAATGTGTCAAAACAATTAAAAGAGCATAAATAAAACTGAATTTTTTTTTCTAAACAGTACCGTTTCTAAACAGTAACAGTAACTCTTGCTAACTCATGAAAAAGGTTGTTTACTGCAGCAGAGCCCGTTCTGCTCCTGCTCCTGCCCCTCTGGAGATCTCACATCTTACAGTATTTAGTTACAACCCCTAATCTAAGCCACCTGGATCCAATCGTCAGAGGGCCCCGCAGGACTAGGGATTAGCCGAATCAGTTCCCCACTCGTGTTTACCAACAGATTTCCAAAACACTTCCAAATTCCTTCCAAGGCCTTTTCCATAACTCCTGACCAAATTTCCATGACACTGCTTTTGGGCTTCTCATAAACTGTTTGCCTTACCGCAGCAGCTTTACAAGTTATAAACAAAAAGGTCAATTAAAATAATATCATAAATGACTAGATCTCTCAGACTAGGCCTTTTTTTTTTTTTTGGTCAATTTGTCTGGGTCTGGAAAAAGAAACTTCATTACTTGATTTCAACTTTTGGCCATGGGAACTCTTTTCAAAATAGACAAGATAAGCCAAATAATACAAAGTAAGGCATTTGTAGTTCCATGTTGGTGGAATTAACTACCCAGCACTACCAGAGCAGGGGCGTCCCTCTCTACCTTACCTCTAAGCTTTTGAAGACCCAACTCTTCAGAGGGCACTTTCCGTCCTAAACTGGCACTTCGACTAGTGCGTAATTTGCACTTACAGCAGTTACATTCTGCACTTCTTTTTCTTTTTTATTTCATTTTGTTATATTTCTAATGTAAAGTAGTATTTATTGTTACACCAGGTTCTATTGCTCGTAGCTTGACTATTCTCTCCCTTGTACGTCGCTTTGGACAAAAGCGTCTGCTAAATGTAATGTAAATGTAAAGGGGAGACAAAATTCTACAGCAGAGCTAGTCTCATACAGCAGTGGCTCTCAAACTAGGGGTCGGGACCCCAAGTGGGGTCGCGAAACGTTTTTTGGGGGTCGCGAAATGATCTTGCTGCCCTGTGCATCAACATATTAGGCTTTGACATGCTGTATAGTCTATCAGAAATGATGTTTTCTACATCAGGGTGGATAATGAAAACTAATATTGTCTCAGCAAGCAGTCTCATCATTCAAGATGAAACTGAATTTAGACCTATAATATCCTGTCAAAATGTGTGGGGAGTCGCGAGACTTGGCAAATGGATTTTATGGGGTCCCCGGACAAAAAGTTTGAGAACCACTGCCATACAGTACATGAAGGGCCATCTGGGCAGCTCTGGTTTGTAGTTTGCTTCTGTTGTTGTTGTTGTTGTTGTTGTTGTTGTTGTTGTTGTTCCATTCACCTTTTTCAGCGCATTTCACAGGAGCTTGGCGGAAGCCCCCGTCATGCGGGACTCAATGCACAGGTACGGACACGAACACGGACACACATGCAGCGGGGGGACGGGGTGTGAGGGACAGACAAATAGAGAGCGGGAGGACGCGGGTCTCACCTGGCCGAGCTTGGAGCCCTTGCCTGGAGCCGGGGGACTAGGGGGCACATCAAAGTCGGGGTAGTCGATGGACATCTGCCTGCAGGGCGACACGGGGCTCATCATGTGAACGGACTCACTGTCGGAGCCATGGGGGTCGGAGGAGGAGGAGGAGTAGGTGACGCAGGTGGTGGCGATGGCAGAGGCGATGGCGAGGGGGTATCGGGCGAAGGGGGGGGGGACTGAGGTGGGGCTCGAGCAGGGGATCAGCGTGGAGATGGACATCTGCTTGCTGGGGGACAGAGGGCTAAGCATGGGCACAGAGTCGAGGTCGGGGGCGGCGCAGTGGGTGTGGGGCAGGTGTTGGGTCGGAGGGAGGGCGTGGGGCGGCGGTTGGCACGAGCTGATGGACATCTGTGCCAGGAGCGAGCTGGGCGCCACGTCAGTGCTGAAGTGCTGGGGGCTGGCGGAGACGGAGGGCGTGGCGGAGAGACCCGACTCCGCCTGGCTGTCCTCCTCGTCCTCCTCCTCGCCGTCGTTGTCCTCGTCTTCCGGACCATCCGAGTCGTCACCGTCAGAGTCGGGACGGTCGGCACTGCTTCCTCTTCCTCGGTCTCCTGATGGAGTGAAGGCAGAGCCTCAGTGTTAGTGACAGACATGACAGAGTGTGTAGCACGACCCCACTGCGTGATTTAACATTACAGGACAGTGTGTAGCACTACCCCACGGTGTGATTTAACATTACATTCATGTGGGATTTATGTGAATAGCCATCTATCTATCTATCTATCTATCTATCTATCCATCTATCTATCCATCCATCTATCTATCAATCTATCTATCCATCTATCTATCCATCTAGGGAAAAACAAATGGGAAAAATCAGGTTCAGGAAGACTAGTCTGCTCCATTTAGTTCGACCACTGCGGTAAATGCGATGCAGTGCACCAGTGCACCATTGCACCATTGCAGTGCACCATTGCAGCGCACCATTGCATTGCACTATTGCACCATTGCATTGCTTGCACCGGGACGTGCAACTGCAGCACACATGATCATCTGTTTCAGGGAATCGGAGTAGCAGAAACTTGGACTTCCTCAATCATAACTTTTCTACTTTAGAAAGTAACATGATGGGACATTATTGGGCTATTCCTTTACAGGGAGAGGTATCAATCACTTGTGACTAAGGGCTACTATATCTACGGGTTATTAGTGAACTACAGACACTTGGCCGTGGCATGACAGTTGATAAGAAATAACACAAATGGACTTTAGCCATTATGAAAATAAATCATCCATAATATTAGACACCTGCAGAATATTTTCTAATTCCCCACAGTACTGCAGTGGCCTACTAACTCATATTATGGGGGTTCAAAGGAGTGACATGCAGTAATTACAACCATGAATCACAACAGCAGGCTCTCCTAACTGTGTTCATGTGGATATGTACACGAGAGAGAGGGAGAGAAATGGAGAGAGAGGGAGAGAGAGAGAGAGAGAGAGAGAGAGAGGGGAATGGAAAAACAAATATGCTCTGAGCAAGTGGGACCATAGAAAGCTTTCAGAGACTCTCTTTCTCTTTCTCTCTTTTTTTTGTGTTGTCTAAAATTAGATGGTGCAATTTCCTCCCTGTAAATGCTGCGCACGCCTCCCACGTGCTCCAAGAGTTAACGAGGGAAGTGGCTGCATTTAGAATTAGTAATTAGGCTGTGGCAGCGCTATTGATCGGCACTGCTGCAGAGCAGCGAGGTACCATCCACATCTAATGCTAGCTAGCGGGTGGTATTATTAGCCAAGATACTGACGGAAGGGGTGACGTTGATACTAGGGGGGTGGGGTGAGGTGGGGTTGGGACTGGTCCGTGTGTTGTGTTGTGTTGTGTTGTGTTGTGTTGTGTTGTGTTGTGTTGTGTTGTGTTGTGTTGTGTTGTGTTGTGTTGTGTTGTGTTGTGTTGTGTTGTGTTGTGTTGTGTTGTGTTGTGTTGTGTTGTGTTGTGTTGTGTTGTGTTGTGTTTTAAGGTAGTTCAACAAAGAGTTATCGATCTCAGTCATGCTCATAGACTTCCAGTGGATGTGTATTTTGGTGGTCCTATCATTAAAACATTTTCAATGTGGAGACCTATTATAAGTGCACCTTTTTCATATGATAAGTTTTATTAAGACGGTGCTAACTAACTGAATTGGGCTCAATCGATTAAAATAAAAGTATCACTAGGAATGTCCAGGAATCCATTACTGAAATATACTGCTACTCAAATCACCATGAGAACATACACAATTGGACATAAACCATTATGGAAATAAATTATCCATATTACTTCAGATTTTTATCAAATATTGCTAATCCCCACTTCAATTAATACATCATATTTAGGGATGTGTTTATCCATAGAAATGAATGTCATACTGAGATATTCTTCTATTTTATCAAACACATCCCCCAATTCTAGTCTTATGAGTGAGAGGCTCTGAGATCATTGTATCTTTGATTGATGCCATTTCAAATGTTACTCATCAGCGGTCATGGATATAATCGGTGTGATCTACGCCCACTCATTTTTCAATGTGCTGCAGTTCCGTTGTTTAATTCACTGTAAAAATACCTGAATCCTCCGCATCCTGGTCTTCGATCAAACCCACGGATACTCCCATCTCCAAGCACTTCTTACTGTGGGCTTTAGACTTCATGTGTTTCGTCAGATTGCCTGCGCAGAGAAAGAGAGAGAAAGTGCGAGAAAGAGAGACAGAGAGAATAGAGAGTAGAGAGAGGGACAGAGAGAGAGGGGGAGAGAAAGAGAGAAGACAATGAAGAGAGTGAAAGAGAGACAAAAAGAGAGAGAGAGACAGGAGAATACAGAAAGAGAGAGAGAGAGAGAGAGAGAGCGAGAGAGAGGAGAAGAGAGTGAAAGAGAGAGAGAAGAGGGAGAGAGCGAGAGAGGAGAGAATAGAGTGAAAGAGGGAGAGTAGAGGGAGAGAGAGAGAGAGAGAGAGAGAGAGAGAGAGAGAGAGAGAGGACATTCATCAGGTCAGCCAGATGGGAAGTGCTCGCTGGAGCAGAGGGGTGGGCTTACGTAAGGGGCGGCACATCTGCAGAAGCGGAGCTGAATGCGCCGGTGCTGGGTGAGTAACTGATAAAGAAGTTCTGTAAGGAACGTGGGCTGGGCTGTGCTGTGCTGTGCTGTGCTGTGCTGTGCTGTGCGGTGCTGTTGACACCGTGTGCTGTTCCACAGTTCCACAGCACAGCGTGGGAAGACAAGTTTGACTGCAGTGAATCATCCTGGCCTTTTAAGAAGGAATAAATGGTACTCAAAAAAATAAAAAATAATAACTGTGGGCATTCAAAAATAAAAGAAGAAAAGAAAAAAAACAAGGGAATAGCACAGGGGAAGGGTTTAATATGGCCTTAAAAGGCACTTGAAGGTCTCAGCGATTCTGAATTAAATAATGGTGATCGGAGCAAAAATAATAATTCAATGTTTTTTTCTTTTGAAATCTGAACTTTATTTTATTTCCATTATCTCAATAGAAATGAGGTGTTTTAGATGTTTTTGTCTTTTCTGCTTTTATATGTTCTTAAATCAATTCTTTAAGGCTTCCTATCTATTTTTAAACAATGGCGTTTTATGACGCCTGTGTAAAGTGAATTACCTTGGCATATGAAATGAGATACACAAATAATTAATCTTGTCTGGTCTCGCCTAAGATGAGACGGGGAAACTATGCAATCTGATTACAGATTTTTCAACATTTCCCTTCCAGCAGACTTCTCACATTGGCAATAAATGTTTGAAGCAATAAGCACCTAAAGTTTATCTTTATGCAAGGCAATATACTATTTGTAAATACTAGTGCTGTCAAACGATTAAAATATTTAATCGCGATTAATCGCATTTATGTCATAGTTAACTCAAAATTAATCGCGATTAATCGCAAATTTTTATCTATTCTAAATGTCCCTTCGTTTATTTATTTTTTCCATCATTTTATTTTTATTTTAATGCCCTTATCAACATGGAAAAGTGGATTGGCTTGCTTTATGCAAATGTTTTATTTTATTGAAAACCAACATTGCCAAACAGGGCGGTACAAAATCAAATTAAAAAGTGCACATTTCAGGTAAACAAGGACTCAGCCTATAGTGCAGTTAAACCATGGCTTAATATTTTCTTTTTTTCAAGTTTGCTGAGAACATAGCAGTCAGGCCTCTTATTTCAGAAACAATTAACCGTAACAGTTAGGTTACCAATAAAAGGTAAGCCTACTACTTCTTTGCTTTCAGCCAGCTGCCTGTTGACATTTTCAGACAACAGTGAAGCTCGCTTCTTTTGCACAACACAACTTTTAAAAGTAAACTTTCCATTCAGAAGCTTTTTATCATCCATTTCGCTGTATCGCGCTCACCATTCACTCAAACCGTAACGTTAGCCTACTACACAGTTTGCGAGGCCAAAAAGAATGTTAATCTAAAAAAAAAAAAAAAAAAAAAAATTTGCGTTAATCTCGCGATAAAAAAAATAACGGCGTTAAAATGGGTTTGCGTTAACGCCGTTAATAACGCGTTAAACTGACAGCACTAGTAAATACTGATTGTATTTTCAATACTGATTATTGATGGCACAAATACCATTTGTACACTACTATTCTATCAATAATACTATGAACTGTATGCTAAATACTAATTGCATAATGACAAACTGATTGTGTAATACATACTGAATATATAATCAATTGTGTAATTATTGTGTTATACAATCAAACTGTAAGGAATGCCCACTGCATAATCAATTCTAAATGTATAAGGCCTTGAGATCTGTAAAGCGCCTTGAGACTATTATTGTTATTATTGTGTATTATTATTTATATGTTATTTATATATTATTTATATATATTTATATTTGTATAGTATATATATTGTTATTGTTCTTTTATTATTATCAATAAAATGTAATTGAAAATGAAGTACTGATTGTATAATAAAGACAGCTTATGTAATAAATACTGAATGTATAAATAAATACACCACACTCAAGCCCACCTTTAGTCTTGAAAGAGAAGTTGCAGTGGGCGCAGTGGTAAGGGCGGACGTCTGAGTGGGTGCGGATGTGTTTGCGAAGCATGCTTGGCTTCTTGCAGCGAATCCCACACTCTTCACAGATGTACTTCCCACGGCCCCGGCCGCGCACATACACATACTCCTCATTGGATTTGTACCTAAAAAAAAATGGAGAGACAACAATCACAAAAATCACTAATGTGTTTCTGTTTGTTTGTTTTTGTTTGTAGGTTTTTAAGTATACATATAAAGAGAAACTTAGACACTGCAGCTGAGAGAATGAAATTAAAAGCACGTGGACTGTATAGGGGCATTCAGGGACCGATGTATTCTACCTACCCTCCATCAAATATTTTGATCCGTCTGGGCTCTGCTTTAGCTAGGGACTCCCTGTCACCCTCGTTGGGGGGTCGAGATTCGGGTCGTGCTTTACTCTTGCCCTCCGTGGAGAGGGACTTCTGTGCGAGCATGACCTGAAGGAGAGAAGCATCAGCTTTAGCAACAAATATTATGAAAATTACAAATATATTATGTATAAACTGCTAAGTTGAGAAAATCAATAGTACTAAAGCATGTTTTTTTTTTAAACTCATTTTATCCATAATAAATCACTTACCTTGGGCATAACGTCCTTCAGCTTGCTGGAGTATGTCAATATGTCAGACTTCAAACTTGTGGTTATCGCTTGGGTGTAGTGTATTTTCTTAGCCTTTTGCTTTGAATCGAATAGAGACATGACTATTTTGGTGGGTAGGCCCAGCGGGTTGGGGTTGTTCTTGCTGACTGGCCAGGTCGAGTATGCAGAGATCCTTTGGTCTGTCTGAGGAATATGCAGTGGCTTCCTCTTGATGAGGTAGCACCAGGTGAACGTCGTGGCCGTTTTCAGACTGGGGAAAGACAGGCGGTGACTGTCCCGGGTGTTGACGACAGACACGGACGAGGCCAGTTTCACCTGTCCTTGGAAAGAGGAAGGCCTCAGGGGGGACTTGTGTGAAGACCAGCGCTGCAGCTCTTCCGGCTTGTCCTGTGGCTTCAGGGTAGCGTTGGCAGGGACTGGATAGCTCTGGACCCCTGGGGAGGTGCGACTAACAGGGCTCTGCATCGGATGGTCTGTTGGAGATGGCGGCTTGTCGTCCTGCATCTGCGCAGTCGTCTCAGTTGTTGTTGCGCTGCCGGTATCAGGCACCTGGAAGTCTTTGCCAGGGTCCAGCTTCTCCAAGTGTTGCGGGGCTTCAGTTTCAATGGGACTGTCTACAGGTTCAGTGGTGCAGACCTGTCTGACGAGCGTTAGCTTCCGTTGGCGAGTCACCTCCGCCATCTTGGAATTGAGATAACTGAGGGACCTGCCATCGGTCGGCTGGCACGCTGCTCCATGCTCGTCTTTTGCCCGTTTCTGGTGTTTCTCCATGGCAATGTCCAGGCTGTTGGCAGGGGAAAGCATGCGCTTGCTGGAGGCAGTGGGCTCCTGTTGCGGGCAGAGGTTAACGGACGCCATCTTCTGGGTACAGTGCAAAGAGCCGAGAGATGGGTTGTTACGATTATCGCTGGTATGGCTCTGTGTGTTTGCCCCTGGCTGTACTTGAACTTGCGGTTTCTCGGTGTGAGCATCTAGTCCCGCTTTATTGTGAATGGCAGCAATATTCATGGTGGAGATGTTGGTTTTGCAAGCCATACTGCAAGCAGGGTAAATCTGCTCGTGAGTTATCAGGATCTGTGGCACTGGCGCTGATCCTGATTGGTTCTGTGAAGGTGCGTCTCCTTGGATGCCAAGAGGTAAAACAATGGATGCCTTATTGCTCGTTCCCTGAAGATTCTTCTGTGCAACGTATACATTCTGTATTCCCTCAGCTGCCTTGGAAACACTTTCAATCTCGTTGCCGATCCGTATCGTTATTACAGGCAAGGCCACCTGCGTTCCCTGTGGACCAGAGAAAGAGTATGTTTGACTTTTCAAAACCGGATACTGAAGCTGATACTTGGGGACAAGACTCTTCTGTGTTTCGGCAGGCTTGCTGTCCAAATCTGTTTGACAGGGAATGATTTGGGCTGCAGGTAGCACCTTTTGGATTGCAACAACTCTTGAGGTTTGATGCCATGGATGGGGAAGTCCATGAACTTGTGGATGCTGAGTTTGAGTGCCCAAGTTAATGCTTTGGACCACGTGTTCGTTCTTCTGTGGCGGAGGTGGTTCTCCAGAATGTAAAACAAAAGGCTGAGTTAAACTGGCCCTGTTGATCATTGGAGGCCTGTGTTGAGGAACAGAAACGATATTTGAAGGAGGAGCCCTCTGAAGAGAAACAGTATGCTGCTTTCCAACAAATTGCTGACTCTCTGGTCCAATTTTCAGGGACATTTGACGAACAAGAGGTCCTCTTCTTCTTTCAATAAGGGGTACCTGTGCAGTTGTTGCAGGCTGGGCACTCTTGGGCATAGCGGTGTCCAAGGGAGAGGGGGACCGGTTGGGAGACATACTGCTGCAGTCAAAGGACTTGCTGCGGTAGTCACAGGAAATCGCAATGGACGGTTGGGTGCAGCTTATCTGTTCCGAGGCAGCTCGTCTCATCATGACTGGGACGCTGAGTGTGTTGCACGCTACAGGTGGTCCTTGAACGTCTGGAGGTTTGGTGACACTTTCCCTGGAAGGACTATCAGCTCTGGGTGGCTCGTCCCTTTCAAACGAGGCCGAGATGCTCGAACATCGCGAGAGACTGCTGTCTCTGCTAAGGCTTCTGGAGAGCGAGGACTCGAAGCTGGATTCACCCGAAGAGTGCTCCATCTGAGCCAGCCGGATCCTTTTCTTCTTGGGCGGCAACTTCTCCGTCGGCAACTTGGACAGACTCTCGCTCCGCTGAGGCCAGTTAAAAGTGTCTGCAGGTTTCTCCACCGATACCTTGTCTGATACCTGACTCTCATGTTCCCGATCTGGTTCCTCCGTGACCAAAATTTCAGGAACTTGGATGTTGTTTTGACGGACCAGCCTTGACTGTTGAGTTGGGGCAGAACTCTCACTGTCTACCGCTGGTGCATGTTCCTTAGGGGTGTCAGCGATATATTTTTCTTGACTCGAAACCTTGGGTATCGACATTTCTTTGTGGTAATTCTGCAATGCAGTGTTAGCCGAGGATTCAGTGCTTGAGATGACTGCCCCTTGCATGTCCTTTGTCGAAGAATCAACCGGAGAGGACAGATCGATACTCTCGTATGTTTCAAATGAATTTGGCCTGCTCAGAGAGTTGGTGTGCCGTATGACAGATGTGCCACTGCCTTGTCGCTGCATCTCACCTCTGTCTTTGGTGGAGGTGCTAATATTGTTGTCTCTTGCTGGAGACAGCCTGGACTCTGGTGTCTCTGCCACTCTTGCCATGAGTTGAATTGGAGGAACCGGCCCTGTGTTGTTGGCAGGTTGCAGGTTGACGAGCACGGCTCTCTGGGGAAACTGACTACTACTTACTACTCTAGAGGACATCTGACAGGAATCGAAACTTCTAGAACAAGGTGGATTTTTGTCAGTTGGAGACTGATCGTCGTCATCCCCAAAACTTTTCATTTTTCTCCGTTTTCTGATCATTGACGATTGCTCAATATTCCCTGAGTGACAGACTGTTCTTGTCATCAGGGGCGGAACACTCTGCACAAACACATCCGACTCTGGCTCTCTGACAGGAATGGGCTTGTTTTTTGGACCGTGCAACTCGGAGCAGTAAAACTTCTTGTGATTCTCAAAGTTCTCCCTTTTCCTGTACCGGTTACGGCAAGTTTCACACTCGAACATTGTCCCTTTGTTCTGTTGAGGCTTCCTGTTTCCGTGCTCAAAGGACTTGCTCCTCTGCATCTCTGTTAAAATGCTTGGTCCATGATAAGCCTCCTCCATGGAGCGGACAGTGGGCAATCCATGTCCCTCGCTTGTGGACGAATCCTCAACTGCTATCTGTCTCACCAGGGTGCGTGGATGCACTGCAGGATAGGGTGTGGATGGTGTGGATGAAAAGACGTCATCGTTGAAAGAGCTGATTTTGTCGTCAAACGAATGGCAGATTCTCAATGGATGGGGCTGAGGAGGGACATTGGGGGGAAGCCCTGAATGTCCTGGAGTTGTGGGCATAGAATTACTTCTTGTTATCGGTAAACAGTCCATATGTGGATACTGGGGAGGAACGGAGAGAAGAAACACTGGCTTGGATTTTTCTGTCGGGGTATAAGGTGACTTTGGGATGTCCGAACTGGAACTCGATCTTCTTACGAAGGGTTTCAGGTCGAACTGGAAGGAGTCTTTGAATATGTACGATTTGGGGGAATCTATGCTCCCCCGTCGTGACAGAGAGGTCCGCCTCGGCTTAACACTGTCCAGCTGCTTGTCATCAACGACAGCTTCATTGTCGGATATTAACTTTGAGATGCGCTCTTCTAGAGAGAGGGTTCTAGAGTCCAACGGAGGTCGCATTTGCCCCTCCAGTATGTGTGTCTTTTCAACAGCAGTTACATGCATAATTGGCGCTGTGATGGCTGCGGGATTAGTCAGGAGATTTTTGGTGACATCAGCTTCTGCCGGGGGAGTTATCTTCACAAAGGGACTCGGTGGACTCATGGCTTGATCTGCACTTTCAGAGCGCGAGAAGTACCCCGAATCGGTGCTGCCCAAACTACGCGGACTCAGCAGACACTTGCCCTGTTGCTGCTGGGAGCAATCCGTGGCCTGTTGCCTCTGCAACTGGGCATGGCCTACCCCGGGTGACTTCCCCTGTGGATCCTCGTCCTCACTAATGGAGTCCTGCAAGGGGCTGGAGCAATCTACCTCTTTCAGGGAGGACAAGACTGTGATATTTGACCTGGCCACCTGGAACTCTCTTTGCCGCTGGGCAGTTGCCTGCTCGGGTGTTAAGTCAGTCGCTCTGGGGCTGTCTGCCCGAAGCGGAGAGACGTTTACGGAGTACACCACCACCTTGGGGAGGGGTGCCGACACCTTGGGCTCAACGCCCTTTTGACTGCTTACAGGTTTCAGGGTCTCGAACACCACAGGAGGGTCCGACTCACCTTGACTTCCCTGAACCATGCCCAAGCTCAGAAGACTACTCTCAGACAAGGCTGTGGCGCTGCTCTGCGAGGCGTCGGTGTCGAGATCGGCCGTGCTGCCCTCTTCGTCACTCTCCCCACTTTCGTCAACATCTGAATGCCCCCCGAGCCCCTTGTCAGACTCCTGTGACTGAGACTGGGAGTCCGACCTAACCGTGAGTCCTAGTTTTATGGCGTGTGCATGGGACTTCTTATGCTTGTACAAATTGCTCTTAGTCTTAAACGAAAACCCACAAGTAACACAAGGATAGGGCCTCTCCCCGGTATGGGATCGGATATGTTTTAACAGCACACTGGGTTTGGCGCAGGCCCTATTACAGTATTCGCAGACATATTTGCCTTGTTTTTTAGGCTTCTGGTCTTTCGCTGTGATGCTGCAGACTTGTTCCAAGCTGCCAAAGTTGACCACTGTGGCCATCTGCACGGGGTTGTACCCTGGCGTGACGGGGACCTGGATGGTGCTGGGGACACTGGCCGAGAGCGACTGGCATGTTTGCACCACAGGAGGCTGGCTCTGGGGAAGCCCGCCGGAGCCAGAGGGAATGGGGGCGTGGGTCATGGCGGTGGACTGCCCTGCACCACAGCCTTTGTGAAGAGCTGGCTTAGTAGGCTGGTGGCCGCTGGCAGGTAATGCCATGAAGTGCTGGGAGGTTGGTCGCATGTGAGCTGCCGGGTGCTGTTTGGCGCCTGGCACACCCGCCTGCGGGGTGACATGGGTGCCAGGGTAGAACTGTTTGGCCGCATCATATGGCTGCATTAGCCCAGGCTGAGGTGGCAGGCCGTATTTGACGGCCGGCATAGCTGCGGGTACTCCAGAATGACTGACAACAGACGCCCCCAGCTTCTCTACTGTCCTCTCGGTCAGCGTGTTGAAGTCGGGCTCCATAGCCTTGAGCAACACGTCAAGGGGAGCACTCGTGTGCGCAGTAGACGTGCCTTCGCTGTCCAGTTTCACACCCCAGCTCTCGGTAGAGGAATCGTGAGAGTTTGATTTATTCTTGCTGCTGCAAGCCTGCGGGTCCTGAGGCGGCGGCAGCTCGGTGAAGGACGATGCTTCGTCTCCCTCCTCCTCCGCCGTTACTTTATGGGGAGATGGCGACTCCTGCTGCTGCGGTCCATCGTCTGTGTCCCGGTGGTGCTGGGAGGAGTCCAGGGAGCAGGAGGGGCTGTTGGGGAAAGAGCTGGGCGACGAGCTGGAGCTGGTACTCGAGGGAGAACCTCCCCTTGGGGGGGCGTTGGAGATGTGAGCAGTGGCAGTGGCAGTGGCAGTGGCGGTGGCAGTGCCAGGTGTGGGCACCGGGTTCTTGGTGTGTGAGGGCTTCTTTACCGGAGACTTGGGTATTTTCTTCAGCTGGTTTTCTGCCACCACTTTTTTCCTCTTCAGTCCTTTGATGCCATCTGAAGCACCTCTGAGGCTGGTGCTACTTTCGCTGACGCCTGTTTGACAGAATAAGAAGAAGAAGAAGAAGAAGAAGAAGGAAGAAGGAGGAGGAGAAGAAGGAGGAGGAGGAGGAGAAGGGGAAAAAAAGATGACAATCAATAATGTATCACTGGTAAAAAAAAATCCCTCGGCTCCTAAGAGAATTTCCTCTGGAGATCAAGGTAAAAAGATTTTGAGGTTTAAAGATCAAATAAATACTTAGATTTGAAGACTTTAACATAAAAGGTGCACAAAATTGTCTGAAGCACATATCTACAACCAACCCCCCCCCCGCCCCCACCCCCCCAAACAGAATACTCTCTATGCCAGAGAGGAACCATACAAGTGCAGTCGAAAAGGGTGGTGTGACAATCAACAAAAACATTGTTTTTGATCCTCTTCATTAGCCTTTAGCAGGGATTAGGGTCCTAACGCTGTTCCAATAACACGACTTCAGAACTCCTACGCAACCATAACAATGCCCATTTCCTGTTTCTCTTTTCTTTTTAAAGGAACCTTTCTTTGAGATCATCTTCTGTGCCTTCCCACATGTTATTTGATCAATTGGATGTGATGTTGGTTACATAACCCTGCTCAGAGCAACCAGTTCTCACACATTTTTCTGTACATGTACATGTCTTCATGTGCAGTCAGAGAATTTGTTACATTTAAGCCATTAACTAAATGTCTTCATCGCATTGCTTAAATTAAGATCATTACACTAATAGTGGCTACATTACAAGACCAATAATCTGGTTAATGACTGAAAATACCAAAGCTGGCATGTAAATATTAACCGTATACAATCTGATCTTGTAACAAATGAAAACCAGAGAAAATCCTGTACCTGTGCATCATGTTTTGATAAAAAAAAAAAACCTTGCAGCAGATTCACTTGCATTTAGTCCAGTAAAAGATTACTCTTCTTTCCCCAGAATCAGATCTACCCCTGCCTGATCCCCTCTCTGTCTCTGACAGCTCACTGATGAGGTTTTCTGTTTTGGGCTCTGGAAGTTCTCGCTCTGCCACTGAGCGTCTGCGAGCGCTAACGGGGCGAACACATGCCAGCGTGCGTCTGCGAGCGCAAAGGCCCACGCACTATTATGTACAAAACCCACTTCTTCCTCGCTCGCTCGCTCTCCCTCGATCTTCTTTTCTCTTCTGTTTTTCCTCTCTCTCTCGCTCTCTCTCCCCCTATCTCTCTCTCTCTCTCTCTCCCTCCCTTTCCACTGCTATCCAACACCCTTCTCTCTCGCTCTCTCTCTCTCTCTCTCCTCCTCCATCTGAAACAGTGTATGTGCGGATGTGATGTGTTGAGAAAAGATGAATCAAATCCCTCCTTCTTGGCTGATGGCTGTGTGCTAATTGCATCTTGTAATTAACCCAGTAATCAGAGGAGTAGAAAAAGGGAAAACTAATGCAACAGTGATTTTTGTTAATAGGTATATGTGTTTCCGTATGTTTCTGCCTGCATGCATACATGTGTGAGTGTATGCATGTGTGTGTGTGTGTGTCTGTGCAAGCGCCAGATAAATGTCAGCATTAGATAACGAAGCCAGTCCATTACGGTGCTTAATCCATAGACCTTTGGAACCACTCGGTTTTCCATGTCAGTGTTTGGCTGCACACCCGTATTTCTGCCTTGATTGGCACTCACACCACCATCCTAATTTACCCTCGCTCTCACACCACGGGGCTTTTTGCTATGGCAAAAAGTATCGGCCTTCACAATGAACCTTTTATGCAGCTTGACTTAAATAAATAAATAAATAAATAAAAATAAAATCCTAACCAA
>NC_045170.1:3142080-3147080 GCF_900700415.2 Clupea harengus | reverse complement strand
ACCCCAGACCACACCCCCTACAGCTCCCCAGGAGGACCAAACAGAGCACAGCTACTTCAGGTCGAGACATATGGACCCACAACATCCACTTTAGAATAGAATTGAAACCCAAAATAGAAAAAGGGAGCCAAAATCAAATGCCCCCCCCCCCCCCGCCTTCCATTATCATGCATTCTTAATTTTAGATAATAAACTAATACAAACAAACAATAGTACAAACAGTTTGTGTTGTAGCACAATGATAGTAGAAGCATTTGATGTTAAGATTAGATTACAGTTTTTCTCAATTGCTTTGGCACATTTTTCCATTCACTGTTTACTTTTGCAAAACAGCTCAAACACAGCCCTTAACAGAAGCTGAAACGACCAAAACACTTTATGATATTTGCAGAATGACACCACCTTCTCAAAACTTATCACACACCCATCAAAACCAAACATTTCCATCAAAACCTACAATTTGTGCTCAATTGAAAATGTATGTTTTCTCATTTATTTAACAATGGATAACAAAACTCAAACTACAGCTATCAATATCAACCTCTGAAACCATCACTTCAACTTTTGTGCAACACCCTCACAGTATTGACTATTTTACCACTGACAACATACTACAATTTGGGTTTTGTACTGAGCACTCTTGACAATATACTGTCAGAAAGTATTTGAAATCTGAAAATTTGTATACAGAAAAATATTGTTGTTCTGTTTTTGTATTGCTACGTAAATACTATACATGTAAAAGATATTCTAAACAAGGACCTGTCAACACCATTGATTTACATTTGTTCTACTGTGTACAAAATGGCAAAGATTCTGACACAAAAATATTTATTGCAGTCATTTTTCCACATTACATGTATATACTGTAAGAAGTCAAAATGACAGGTTTCAATTTACAGTAAAAAGGTCAAATCTGTTCTGCAGTGAACATTCTCCCCCTGCCACCAGTGTGGGCCAGTGTGTTGATTCTGTAAAAATAGTGCAATAGGCTGTAAATACTGTAAATATACAGTAATCAGACTTCTACCGTATATGTTGTAAATTACTTTAGTGAAACTACAGTACTACATTGTATTGTCGCCACACACTTTACAAAAGTATAGAAATGGTTGTTGCCAAGAGTGCAAATACAGTGAAACACAGTACAGTAAATTGACTGCAAAGGCCAGCAAAGTGTCATTGTCATTGCCGAACGTACAAACAATTGATGCCACAGTATGACGGCTCAGGTTTGGCTGAACCCTTTGGCCAGCCTCTCTCATGGAGAGGTCATGATTGACTACGTGATCAATGACTGTTGCCCTACTGTAATTTCATTAGAGCATCTTACACGAACGCCACGTCCCCTGACAGGGGCCCCTCTACTCTACCACGGCCTCTTCCTTGTCCTCGTCCTAGTCCTTGCTGAGGTTGTTGGTGGCGGCCTCCTCGATCCATGCTTGGTATCAACTTCAATCTTTTTACCTCTTTTAGAGGTTGAGAACTACTTGATTAGTTGTGCACAGAGAGTTCACACAGGTGCTGACGATATTTAGAATATAGAGAGCAGTTTCAGTTGGCTGCTACTAGGTGTTTGCAATGTGTTGACATGGTTATTCAATTAGGTTTCGTGTCTTTCTCTGAGAAGTGTGTTAACTGTTTTGAAAAGTGTGTTAAAACTCAAAGAAATTTGTGTGAAAGCAATGAGAAATAGTTAACCCATTCGCCAGAGAAGACTCTTGCTGTGCAAAGAAGATGTGAGCATTAGATTAAGTTGACCCATGATTCGCTAAATGTGTGAAAGCAATCGAGAAAAACTGTAAGTAATGTACAAACATGTAAGTGTACAGTATGTGAGTAGGCCATATTATATTTGAAGTACACTGTAAGTACGTCTGTGTACACGGTAACTGCGTCTGTAAGTGCGTCTGTAATCAAGTATACACTGTAAGAAAGTCTGTAAGTACGTCTGTAAGTGCGTCTGTAAGTACACTGTAAGTACGTCTGTGTACACGGTAACTGCGTCTGTAAGTACACTGTAAGAAAGTCTGTAAGCGCGTCTGTAAGTGCGTCTGTAAGTGCGTCTGTAAGTGAGTCTGTAAGTACACGGTAACTGCGTCTGTAAGTACACTGTAAGAAAGTCTGTAAGCACGTCTGTAAGTACACGGTAACTGCGTCTGTAAGTGCGTCTGTAATCAAGTATACACTGTAAGAAAGTCTGTAAGTGCGTCTGTAAGTACACTGTAACTGCGTCTGTAAGTGCGTCTGTAATCAAGTATACACTGTAAGTGCGTCTGTAAGTGCGTCTGTAAGTACGTCTGTAAGTGCGTCTGTAAGTACACTGTAAGTACTGTAAGTGCGTCTGTAAGTACGTCTGTAAGTGCGTCTGTAAGTACACTGTAAGTACTGTAAGTGCGTCTGTAAGTACGTCGGTAAGTGCGTCTGTAAGTACACTGTAAGTACGTCTGTAAGTACACTGTAAGTACACTGTAAGCACGTCTGTAAGCGCGTCTGAAAGTGCGTCTGTAAGTGCGTCTGTAAGTACACTGTATACACGTCTGTAAGTACACTGTAAGTGCATCTGTAAGTACACTGTAAGTGCGTCTGTAAGTGCGTCTGTAAGTGTGTCTGTAAGCGCGGCTGTAAGTACACTGTAAGTACACTGTAAGCACGTCTGTAAGTACGTCTGTAAGTGCGTCTGTAAGTACACTGTAAGTGCATCTGTAAGTACACTGTAAGTGCGTCTGTAAGTGTGTCTGTAAGCGCGTCTGTAAGTACTGTAAGTGTGTAAGGGCACTATAAAGACACTCAATGTGGCTCCTCCAACCTCCATCCCCAGTGTGTGTCAGGTGGGGAGGTAAGAGGCGGGGCGGGTTCACCGCCAACCAGAGCCCCACGGGGGGCCAAGCTGCCGTTTAAAAGCTATTATAAATGCTATGCCATTAGCGACCGCCTCCAGCTAGCGCTCGCAATGAATAGGGGATGCAAGGTGAAATTCATCTTCACAGAGTCAAAGGGCTAGTTAGCATGCTGAAGCTCTCCAGGACTCTAAATGGGTGGGGGGAGGGGGGAGGGGGGATGGGGGGATGGGCTGTTAGGGTGTGACGGAGGAGAATGCATATGCCACCATCTTGAGTCACCTCACATCACTTCATGAATATTCAAGTAGTGCAATACTGAATCAAGAAGACGATGACGACGACATCTTAAGACACCTCAAAGTGAAACAGATGCTTTCAAAACGCAGGCCCAGGCTTGCAGATGAGACACACACAGACACACACACACACACACACACACACACACACACACACACACACACACACACACGTCGCACCAAGCCAACAAAGCCACATAAATCATCAAGTAATGAGACCGTAAATCTGAAGTTCATGAATCGCATAAGAAAACAGACCACACACACACACACACGCACACACACACAATATCAGTAGCCCACGTGCGTACTCCTGCAGCTGCACTGCACACACAACACGCACACACACACACACATCATAAACCGTATCCCAGACATACAAATGTAATCACAATACAGCATTTCCTCCTTAACATGCACACACAAACTTTTACACACACACACACACACACACACACAAAATCTAAATCAGAATGCACATAGACAGTGTGTGTGTGTGTGTGTGTGTGTGTGTGTGTGTGTGTGTGTGTGTGTGTGTGTGTCCTCCCCCGCAGAAAGATGTGGGCAGCAGAAGCAGCAGACTGGCAGCTTATGATTGCTGCAACAGCATGCGTGGGCACCTATTGAAAAATGAATACAGCAAGCAGTTCAAATGTGTGTGTGTGTGTGTGTGTGTGTGTGTGTTGGTTTTAGGGAAGGGGGTAAAGGCAGTGTGGGTGGTAGGACTGCACTACTGCTCCTGTCACAGCAACTACCTGCATCTCAATGGACAATGTCTCTTACTGCTTTACCATGTCCAAACGCGCGCACACACACACACACACACACACAAACACGCACGCACACACACACACAAACGCACGCAAACACACATACAAACACACATACAAACACACACACACACACATGCAAACACACACACACACACACACACACACACACACACACACACACACACACCACAAAGTAGTTCATGCCCCTACATTTAGCGAGTGTGTTACTGTGTGTCACTGCATGCTGTTCACCACAGCAGTTCATTTCTTAGTCACCTCTTTGTGTATCGTTTTTCTTTTTTTTCTTAGTTGCTTTAACTAGTGACAAAACTTAAACTTAATATATTAAGACTTTAAAAAGCTATTTTAACCACACGGAATCATTTCATTCACTGATCGTGACCGTACCACGGTGTGGGCCACTGATTGGCCTGTGGAATTAAGGGCGAGCCACATGATTCACCGATCTATATTACATCCCGCCGCACTGTTGCATTTCCCATAGGAACACCACAACACACACACACACACCTCACGTAACTCCTCACGGTGACTCACACACACACACTCTCACACACACACACACACACTCTCACACACACACACACACACACACACACACACACCATAACTCCTCACGGTGACTCACACACACACACACACACACTCTCACACACACACACACACACACACACACACACACACACACACACACACCGTAACTCCTCACGGTGAATCACACACACACACACACCACAACACACACACACACACCGTAACTCCTCACGGTGACTCACACACACACACACACACACACACACACACACACCGTAACTCCTCACGGTGACTCACACACGGGGGGGGGGTAAGGATGGCGAGGCGTTAATAAGCACTGGTCTGAGTTGTTGGGAACTCAACAGCCGTCTGTGTGTGTGTGAGTGTGTGTGTGTGTGAGTGTGTGTGTGTGAGTGTGTGTGGGCTCTGACCAACAAAGCACAACTTACAGGAACTGGATGCAAAGTAGTGGTTTAAAACAGGTTTATTGATCCTACTTCAAACACAAACACACACAAACACACACACACACA
>NC_045170.1:3112765-3117765 GCF_900700415.2 Clupea harengus | reverse complement strand
AATGCAGCTACAATGTCTGACAGCATCTGGTTTGAACTGATCATGGCTGTCTGATCTGACTGTCATGTATGTTTTGTGTTATTATTATTATATTGATTATTATATTTTTATATCAGCCGACTTGCTGCTAAATTTAACGTGGAGAAATATGTAGCTGCTGCAGTGTTTTAGCACGCAAAGGCTCCCCCCGTTTTTTTCGGGCTCCCCAGCAATGTTGCATTTGGCGAGATTACACAACACTTCCTACAACTCAAAGATTCTTCCCCATGCAGCAGCAGCAGTACATGTGCACGGCGGGCTACGGCAATGACATCATCTCACTGTGGACTCGGCACCAACGTACACAGCGCGTGCACCAGGTCATACAGACACAGCGAGGACGACGAAAGTCACCTATTGAAAACACGCGGATATAAACACTATCGCCCACATCATTTTTTCTCCTTTGATAACTTAACTGTGTGTGACGCACTAGGTGCATTCTGCATACGACGTACAGACGGGCACGGGATGTGCACCGAGATGCGACGCACACAGTACCGATTCACTAATCACAGGATGTGTCACGTCTCCTTATATTAACATCGGCGCCGTCCTCCAGGGGCAGTCAGAGCCTACCTGTCGATGCTGAACTACCCGGTCCGCTTTGACAGCTAGTCGCCACTCCAGAACAATGGGTCACTGGACGTTTCCCATGCCCCATGCCCGCCACTGAGCCCACCAGCGAGCCCAACCCACTCCCACCTCCCTCATCAGTCGGTTTCTTTCTGGATGTCCTTTTTTTTAATAAATGTCGCCGGGCGCAGAAGAAGTTTCAATTATGTATGCTAACCTAGTAGTTGCCCATGCGCGTCTGCAGCTGCCAGATTCCACGTGTTGGGCAGCTACCCTGCAAAAACTATGCGATTCTTTTTGAGGGCTAATTGGGGTACATGCAGGTTGATGCGAAAACAAGGTGTGGAAATTGCGTATTGCTCTCTGTACAGACACATGAGTGCGCGCGAACAGAGGGAGGAGCCGGGGAAAACCCCTTGGAGCCTGCAACAGGACTCGGAAGGGCACTTCCCCGATTTGACAAATTACGCCGAACTACAGGCTACCTAACAATTTAAATCTCTTCCTCTGTAATTATCCGACTTGTCTGGAACGCCACGTTTATACATTTCCCCCCAATTACGAGACGAACGCTTCACCTACCTGTCGAAGGAGACGTGCCTCTGAGGGAAAGCTCTGTTGCGGACTTCATAAACATTACAGACACACACTCCACCACACCACTCCACACATTAGAATGCAGCAGACGTCTACTCCAAAACATTGCAAGAGGCAACCACAAAAACACGGAGTGGCTCAGCCCTCTGCAAACATTCTCAATAACAACTGCGATTTCCTACATGATTTTCCCTTCATGTTCAGGGATATTCTAAGAAAGATTAATGGACTGTAACACGTCTCCTGTGGGGCTATACATTGATAGAACTAGCCCTTGCTTGCTACATCATGGTCCAACAACAACCGCTGCAGCCACACGAACCCCCGACAGCCAGCCAGCACCGCAGAGCACGTTAGCATACCGTACACCTAGAAAAGGCAGCTAATAACTTCATGCCCCAAAATCTTAATAGACTGGATAATTAATACTTACAAGTGCAGTCTTGGCTGTTGACAGGGTTTTCCTCTATCTCACACCTTAACGGTAAGGGGGAAAGGTCTGTTTTTTTTCTCTGCCCTCTCTCACTTTCTATTGCAGGAAACGGACAGGCCCTCTGACGTCAGCGGGGGTCCCGTCTCCGCCTCTCAACCAGAGGAAACCAACCTAGGGAGGCTCGCGAGGTTCGAAAGGACATGCGAGAAATGTATGTTTATCAACGTATGAATAAACTGTCAAATCATAAAATGATTTTACGATTTCTAAATAACATTCCTGTTGGATTATATGTCCGTCTAAACGCTATACCAACCATAATATAACATACTTTTAAACGCCGGTGCACGTGTCTCCCCTTTCTCTTACCCCCTTCGAACATAGTTTGGGACTGACGGTTATCCCGGAGGTTCCTTGTTGTCAGGTCACGTTGTGCCCCTCCGCTTACTCGCTGGGCTTTCCCACCCAGCCTATCGCTCAAAACATTGGCGAATCCAATCAAATTGAGACTTTCACTTCGAGTTTGTATCCGCCGAAAATCTATTGTGTAAGATTAAGGGAGAATGCACATCGTTATGTAATTTTCAACGGAAGAACGTATTCGCATGTTATGCAGTTCTAGCATGCTACATCTCACTAGGCTATCGCTTCAGTTGACACCATAGATTTACAGTGAAAGTAGCTTATTTTGTGTCTTTTCTCATAGTCTATGAATAACATCTATATTTGGAAATTGTGAACGGCAGAACAGAAACAGAATGGTAAAAAGCAAAGGTAGTGCAATTTGGTTTTTACCCTTATCTTTTTTTTAAGATGTAGGCTAAATGTTATAAACTAGTCAATTTTAAACAGTGCGTGAGCCAACCTATAATAACCTATAATACCTGATCTCAGGTAGCCTTATTAACGGCTAACTTATTGCGCTAATGCAATTTCACATGGAATGGAACGCAATGCCTGTCAGAAGGTGAAAAACCAACTGGTCCAAGTTTAGTCAACCCCTTAGATCAGTGGTTCCCAAAGTGTGGGGCGGGTCCCATAGGGGGCTGAGGGTGAAAAACCTAACGAGAAACCTAAACAACCAACTACAGGTCAGTTTTGTATGGCAGTGCACAGCACAGGCCTACAACTAACCTATTTGGAGATGAGTTCATAGGTTACTTTGTAGGCCTATTTATACAACGTGGGCAGGCCTGCCGTTTAGTCTATATTAGAGCGGACTGCTAGCCTAATTATTAATACAACGGACTTAGTCATAGTACTCAGACGTATCCAGAATGTATTCAGATGTTCAGATGAGTTATGTTGCAGCCATATGCTAAAATAATTTAAATATTTTTTTCCCTCATCAATCTTGGCTCTATACAACATAATGACAAAACGAAAACAGGATTTTAGACATTTTTGCAAATCTATTAAAAAGGAAAAACTAACATGAACAGTGGGTGGATTGGTCACCCAGAGAGAAATGAAAAATGTAAAGCTGATGTTAAACTTAACTGAAATTGAAAATGTTTAACTGTTCAAATATAGACACATTGTTTCATAAAAGCTATGCAACAGCCAATTGGCTCCTGTGTTTTTTGATTCAAACTTTTTTTCCATTGTCAAAGGGGGACCTGCTATTAAACTTATGGGACCCACTGCCCTGAAAAGCTGTGTATATAAGAAAAATAAGAATCACTGAAATCCAGGTCAGATTTCATGTTTATGAGAGATAGATAGCCTAGCCTACCACCTCTTGGCATTTTATTGGCATTTGTGTGGGCTGTAACCCATGCCAAAACGCAGACACTAGCAAGAGCTCTTACTGACACACCACCAAATGAAAGAAGGTCAGTATTTCTACAATGCTACTGTAAATAGCCACACTCATAAGCCAAGGCGGCGTCACGTACATGTTACCACAGAAATGTGTTATGTTGAAAAGTGTAAAAAAAAAAATACTCTAAAAAGAATATCCTGTTTTCTCTTTACTTTTTCTGATTGTTTTTTTTCCCCGTCGTTATTTTCCAGCCTGTGACGTGGCTCCCCAGAAAAGCCTATGGAGTGTGTCATCCCTTAGGGGACACGAGCGAAGTGAGGTCACAGCACGCTGGATGGCAGGGGTATTTTTGGATCATCTCTGTGACAGGGGAAGAGTGCCCTCCAATGTGCTACCTCAGTTCCAACATCCTGGCTATATAACCCCTCAATACACTACAATGCACACACACACACATATAACCCCTCAATACACTACAATACACACACACACACACACACACATATAACCCCTCAATAAACTACAATACACACACACACACACACACACACACACACACACACATATAACCCCTCAATACACTACAATACACACACACACACACACACACACTTACAAACACACACACACACACACACATATAACCCCTCAATACACTACAATACACACACACACACACACACACACACTTATAACCCCTCAATACACTACAATGAAAAAAAACCTAAAGGGGGTGGGGGGTCATCATTTCTACAAAAACCCCTTTGCCTTTTTGTATCACTATGAGTGGGCGATGCTGACTGCAGACATGAGGTTCTTACACCGAACCCTGCAGCCATGTCCTCACGGACCTCCCGCTTTTGTGTCTCTCTCAGCCTTTTCGTCTTGTGTGACGCATCCCATCCCTCCCCACACACACACACACACACACACACACACTCACACACTCACACACACACACTCTCACACACACACTCACTCACACACACACACACACACACACACACTCACACACACACCTGCTGCCATGGCAGAGGAGAGTGGATAAATAGGGACTTTAAACACAAGCTGTTTGTGCTTGGTTAAATATACAGCCGTAAATTTACTGGGTACATTTTGACACATTAACCACATTCTTGTCCCAAGGTTGCAGGCTTGGTTAAAGCAGCCGATTGGTTTATTCAGTGGCAGTTTCTTCAAACAATCGGACACTCCTGAGAGAGGAAGTCTGTGGACGATTAAAACTGAAGTCATCCATGTCCTGGTTGGCCGAGGAGCTTTAGGATTCCGGAACATTCTCTAGCCACCCTCTGCCCCAGCCTGAAAACCCGTCCATGGACAGCGGTGCATTTGGTGGGACAAATCAAAAACACACATTTATTTATTTATGAAGCAGACACTTTTATCAACTGCGACTTACACTAAAGTGCAGATCATGTACATTTTCATGAGTACCCTCCCGGGGGGATCCAACCATTGACCTTGGTGTATTCACCAGAACTACAGGGAAGTAATGATCTGCACACGAGCGCCATTAAGCAACGCACCCACTCCTGGATGGAGTTAAGTGTCCGATGGGTCACTGAGGTC
>NC_045170.1:3087765-3102765 GCF_900700415.2 Clupea harengus | reverse complement strand
TTGCGTGGAGAGGAACTGTCCACTAGTAGCACGACATCTCCGGTCATGAAGTTTCTTCTAGGCTTCAGCCATTTCTGGCGCTCCTGTAGAAGTGGAAGATACTCACGTGTCCATCTGGTCCAGAATAAATCCGCGAGATATTGGACTTGTTTCCATCTTCTTCTTGTGTATGTGTCATCTTTGCTGAATATGCCTGGAGGTATGCTAGGTTGACATTTCAGCAACAACAAGTGGTTCGGTGTCAGAGGCTCAACGTCGTTCACATCATCTGAGACGCTTGTGAGCGGCCTGCCATTTATGATACTTTCCACTTCACACATTATTGTGTGTAGGCAATCATCATTCACTGTCTGTTCTTTCAATAAGGAATTAAGGATCCTTCGCACTGTCCGGATTTGTCTTTCCCAAACCCCACCTTGGTGAGAGGCTGCTGGGCTGTTGAATATCCACTTTATCCCTTTTGGTTGCAGGACTCTTTCAATCTTGATGTTATCCAGCTGTTGGATGGCTTCTCTCAGTTCTCTTTCAGCGGACACAAAATTAGTGCCATTATCCGACCTCATGATGGTAACTTGGCCTCTTCTGCTTATGAAACGTCGAATTGCATTAACGCAAGAGTCAGTGTCAAGGCTATCTGCAACTTCAATGTGCACCGCTCTGAGTGTGAGACAAGTGAACATCACGCCGTATCTCTTGACCGTACCCCGGCCCCGTCTGACATCAAACGGTCCAAAGAAATCAACACCGGTGTTTGTGAAAGGAGGTTTGTCTGGCAAGAGGCGATCTTCAGGCAAGCTTGCCATCTTCTGCTCTCCAACCTTTCCATTGATCCTGCGGCATGTTGTACATTTGCTGATTATCTTTCGGATCGCAGAATTGGCCTGTGGGATCCAGTACTTGCGTCTAAGTTGTGCCAAGACATAACTGCGTCCACAGTGTCCTGTTCTTTGGTGTATGTCTCTTAAAATCAGTGTGGCGACTCTGCTATGCTTAGACAGAATCACTGGATGTTTAGCATTTTCTGGCATGCAGACTTGTTGAGTCTTCCACCAACCCTTAAAGTGTCGTCTTGGAGAATGGGGTCTAGTTTTAACAACTGACTGCTGCGGCTGAGCTGTCTGTTCTTCTGCAAGGTTTTGACCTCTTCTCTGAACTGCTGTCTCTGGCTGCATCGGATTATCTCTGATTCCGCAGCTACTAAATCATCCAAGGTAAGTGATTTATTTCCTATTGTTCTTTTGTATTTCTCCATGTGTTGTTCTAATTTTGACTTTTGCTTTTCAGGGTCCTTTTCAGTTTGATGGATTGTTTGTAATAACTCTTTTCTTTCTTCCTTCAGCTTCCACAGAGTTTCCTTTACTTTCAAAATCCAGGCTACTGATCTTTTCAATTTATGCCAATCTGAGTAGTAGTTTATCAGTTCGTTCAATGGTTCCATATCTTCTTTGACCTTGATTGCGTTGACAGTGACTTTGTTCTTGACTTCCGGATCGTTTGGAAGGCTTTCTTCTTTTCTGTCTGGCTGCTCTGGCCAGTCACTTTCACTGTTCAACAAAAAGTTTGGCCCGTTGATCCAGGTTCCCCCTTGGACCAAGTTCTTTGCCTTCAGGCCTCTGCTGGCTTGATCTGCAGGATTCTCTGTCGTCCTAACATGCTTCCATTGTGACGGCTTGGTTGCTTCTCTGATGAGTACAATTCTGTTAGCGACGAATGTCTTGAAACGGGCTGTTTCGCTGTCGATGTATCTGAGCACTGTAGTGCTATCTGTCCAGAAGATGGATTGTTGCAGTGGGATCTTAAGTTCTTGCTGTAGCATCTTGTCTACCTTCACTGCCACAACCGCTGCGGTCAGCTCAAGTCTTGGGATAGTGATCAACTTGAGTGGGGCTACTCTTGATTTTCCCATAAGGAACGCACAATGTTTCTTGCCTTCTGTATTCTCCAATAACAGATAAGACACAGTGCCATATGCGTACTCAGAGGCATCTGAAAAATGGTGCAACTGCGCTGCTGCAGTGCATCCTAAATCCAAAGGCTTCAAACACCTGTTCACGCGAAAGTTGGAGAGGTGAGTAACATCTTCAATCCACTTTCTCCAATGTTCAGCATGCTTCTCACCGACGTCTTCATCCCACCCATGTTGTTCTTTACAGAGTTCTTTCAACAGTAGTTTAGCTGGCAAGATGACCGGGGCCAGAAAGCCGAGGGGGTCGTAGATGGAATTGACAACTGATAAGATGCCTCTTCTGGTCATCGGTTTGTCTTGCAGCTTCATTCGGTAAGTGAAATGATCGATTCCGTGTCCCACTGGACACCGAGGGTCCTTTCAACTGGCAAAGCGTCATGTCTCAGATCCAGGTCTTTCACTTCACTAGCTCTGTGAGCCTCTGGGATTGATAGCAACACCTTCCTGCTATTACTCATCCACTTCGCCAAAGTAAAGCCTCCACTGGCACACAAAGTCCGCAGATCTTTTGCTAAGGTCACTGCATCATCTTCTGTTGCTAGGCTCTTCAAGCAGTCATCCACATAGAAGTTACGGAGGACTGTCTGAACGGCTTCTGGGGATGCAACGTCTCTGTGATCTTCAGCAGTTCTTCTTAGCGCATATGAGGCAACACTCGGCGAAGAGGTGGCTCCGAAGAGGTGCACTGCCATCCGGAATTCTTCCACAGGTTCAGTCAACTTGCCGTTTGGCCACCAAAGAAAACGTAGAAGGTCTGCGTCATGTTCTGGCACTTTAACCTGATAAAACATCGACTCAATGTCTGCCATTAACGCCACAGGTTCCTCACGAAATCTTAAGAGGACACCAACCAATGTGTTGGTCATGTCGGGCCCTTGAAGCAACTCACTGTTCAAAGATCGATCCTGGAAGGAGGCGGTGCAGTCAAAAACCACCCTGAGCTTTTTCTTTTCGGGTGATAAACACCGTGGTGTGGTATGTAGAACACCCTGTTGTCGTCACGGTTCAGCTGGTGTGGTGGAACTTGAATGGCATAGCCCTTTTCAATGATCGTGTGCATGAAGCTCTTGTAGTCCTCAAAGAACTCAGGATTCTTCTGTAGCTTTCTTCTCAGACAGGTTATGCGCTGTTCAGCAACGCACCGATTGTTGGGCATTTTGACCTTCTCGTTCCTGAGTGGCAATCCAACACAGTAATGCCCACTCTCGAATGTTGTTGTCTTCTGCACAGACTGCAAAAACTGTTTGTCTTCCTGGGACATCTCTTCTTTGTCATCGTACTTTCGCTCTGGAAAATCAGTGTTGTACTGTTCAACCAGAAGTTTCTCAATTTCCATCACGGAGATCCTATTCACTGAAAGATGAGGTGACTCACTCTCTTCGTCTTTTAGTTCTTTTCTTACGGGTCCGTTCACCACCCAGCCAATGGCGGTCTTGACAGCATACGGCCCTCCATCTTGACTGTTGATAATGTGCCATGGCTCCATTGCTCTCGAGCAGTTGGCTCCAATAAGTAGGCCTATGTCAGCTTTTATCTCTGGCAAGCTCACTTCTCTGAGGTAAGGCCACTTCTGGATGTCTGACTGCTTAGGTATGTTTCCAGTGTGCACAGGTATGTTTCTGTGTGTGAACACCTTCGGCAGGTCAATGAAGCTGGTGTCTTCCCATCCGCACACCTCAAGGTCTGAGATAGCTAAACTGTTCATGAGCTTTGGTTCTTCAGGTTTGTCTTGTCCCATGGTGCTGAGAAGTATTCGTGTCGGTTTTCCTTTAACACTCAGTTTTCTTTGCAGGTCTTCCGTACAGAAGGTTGCTGTGCTTCCCGGGTCTAAAAAGGCGTATGTTTCAACACACTTGTTACTCTTCTTTGATTTAATTTTCACCGGTACTATTGACAGCACACATTCAGCTTCTCCGGCCCCTGTGAGGCTACAAGACTCCTGTTGGACAGAAACCTGAGCACATGATACTTGGCTTCCATGAGCATCTTCTTTCTTTTCAGGCACAGCAGATCCTTCTTTGATTATGTGCAGAATGTCCGGATGCTTCAACTTACATTCTTTACATTCAATTCTTCTTTTGCAGAATTTGCTGAGATGGCCAGGCATTAAGCATCCGAAACACAATCCCTTTGACTTCAAAAGTCCACTCGTTCTTTGTGTGGTTGAGCTTTGATTTTACTGCATGCAGCAAGAGTGTGAGGCTGCTGGCAGTACAGACACGGCTTATCAAAGGCGCTTGTGGTTTTGCTTGAGATCGCTGGCTTAGCATGCGTTTCTTGAGGCCTTTGCTTTCTGCTGAAACATTGGTGGCGAAGCTGCTTCCACGTATTTCTTTCTTTGGGGATACCTCCTTTCTGTTCTGTTTTTCCACTTGTAGATGGGGCTGTCTGGTATATTACCAAAGAGGGGATCTGATGCTATTTTAGCTTGACGGTCAATGTATTTCACCAAGTCAGCAAACTTCGCTCTTCTGCCACTTCGCTCTTTGATATCAAAAGCTCCAGCCCGCCAACGTTCTCTCATTTTGTACGGCAGTTTTGACACCATTGTCCGTAGATTGGTAGGGTTGTCCATCTCGTCTAAGTATTCAATGTCCATCATGGTGTTGAGACATCCAATTAGGAACATTGCATAAGCACTCAACGCCTTTCCATCCTCAGACTTCACTTGCGGCCATGTTAGTGCTTTATCTATGTACGCGCTGGCAATCCGTAGTTCGTCCCCGTAGTGCTTATTAAGTAGCCGCTTTGCTTCAAGATAGCCTTTGCTTTGTGTCATATGAGTGCAGCTGCGGACAAGCTCTTGGGGTTCACCGGCTGTATACTGTTCCAAGAAGTACAATTTATCCTGTTCATTGTCAGTCTTCTGGTCTATCGCATGTTCGAACGCTCTGATGAAAGATTTGAACTGTAGCGCATCGCCCTTGAACACAGGAATGTCCTTTGTTGGTAGCTGAGACAGCTGCTGTTGTTTTACAAGTAGCTCTGTGATTACATTCTGCCTTTGCATGACCTTTAGTATGTCATCACCTCTGTCCACTTGAGTGTTAGCCGATGACTTGTGGCTGACTGAGATGGTGGTGGTTGAGAGTGCAGCATTGATGGTTGAATGCGAACGTTTGCGTTAGCTTGTTGCGGTATCCTTATGCTAACCCTTTCCTTCTTCACATTCCCAAAATGTAACTTTTGCACTGGCGTATGGTAACTGTAACCATCTTCAGATCTTTCATATTCTTTAAGCACCTTTAATTTTGCTTGGCTTTCAGCTAATGCCGTTTTCATCTCTAATTCCTCTTTTTCAGCTTGAATTCTAGCGGTTTCAAATTCAAGCTCTTGCTTTCTCTTCAGTCCTGCAGCACGCTCTAGCAGGGCTGCATGTTGTGCTTCCTGTCTAACCCGTGTTGACGAAACACGTGATGTGGATGTTGCATGACTTACTTGTGTTCCACATAGGCTACCACGCTCTGCATTTCTATCTCCTGCCTGGGAAATACTGTCATTTGGTCTAACAGCTTCTTGCAGGCTATCCACCATATCAAATTCTTTTTGCTGTACATTTTCCATTGGCAGCACTGATGTTGATTCATGCACAGCTGCTATCCATCTTTTAGTTTCTTTCATAAATTCTCTGATTGGTGCCATTTTAACTTCAAACCAATTATCTTGGTCACACGTTCGTTCATCCTCACTTAAAAGATTTGCAACTTCACTGTTGAGACTTCTGAACTCTCCTACTAACTCTGCAAAATCTTTTTCCATTGCATCTTGCACATTTTGGACGTTTCCAGCATCACGCATTAATATCTCAAACTCCCTTATTGTGCTTGTCAGAGTTCCTAATTTTCGTCTCCTCAATGCAATGTATTTCTGCAACTTATCTTCTAATGCCTTCTCAGTTAGCTTACGTGATCTTCCCTGCGCCATCATATCCTCCACACCTCTCTGTTCTTCCCCATCAGCCATCGTACACGTTGCCGAGTTAATGCTCAAGCTGTATGCCACAGTTCAAAAGCTTTTTCTTACACGGAACTTCTCTTAATAAACGAGTGCAAAACAGCTTCTCAAAAATCGCTAAAAACTGCATTGACTGAATATAGGCTTGCTACAGCGTAGGCTCTTGCTAGGGGTGAATCACGTTGCTATTTCCAGCATGGAGCAGTTACAGTTTAACTTTCGTTTTCATCCAATCTCACTAATTATCTTCATTCATCCGTAATCTTCGTATCTTCTTAATACTGAAAGATAAAAAGGAGTTTTCGATACCTGTTCTCGTAGAGTACTTCAATGGATTACCAGTTCCAACGTTAGCTTCCATCCTTTTCACGTCCTAGCCACGTTCTTCTCCTTGTTAAGGCAATCCAGTTAAGCTCGGCTAAGCTAGTTTTTTGACTAAATGTAGTGGCACTCCGTCTGTTCTGAGTCTTCTGTACCACAATTTTGAGTTCAGTCTTAGAAACTATTAATTGACACGCGAGTGAGACAAGTAAATCTTCCATAAAAAATGTTTACTAGAAAACTTAGAGTTACAAGTTCACACGGTCAAAAAACTATGTCGCTTCCAACATTCTGAGCTCAAATCTAAACTAAAAGTCCATACACGCAGGTACACTGACGTAACGTCATCTGATTGGAAGCTTACATTCTTACAAGTTATTCAGCTTTTAAATGCAATACTAAATTATATAGTTCAACCTAAACATTCTTTCAAATCCTAATGAAGTTATTTATCTTCAGATACCTTTTTAAATCTTTTTAAACTAAATTATTATAACACATGAAATCATGAATTTGGCTCTTACACTCTCTTTCTTTTTCTCTTTCTCGCTTCTCTCCCCTCCTTTCATGAATCCTCTTCGTCTCACGTCCCCTCTCCTCTCTCTCTCTCTCTCTCCATCTTCTCTCTCTCTCTCTCCATCTTCCCCTCTCTCCAGCCTTCTGTGCCGAGAAGTGACGTCTGCAGTGACAGGGAAAGTATGATGCCCCGAGCGGGCAGGAGGCTTGTGTTTCCATGGGCTTTTCTCTGTCAATTACAACCAGGAGAGAGAAAAAAAACAACACAGCACAACTGTCAGCACCTCCCATGTTTCATTAATGAACCCAGTTCATAGGCATATAACATTATAACACACACGGACACACACACACACACACGGACACACACACACTTACACACACAACGCTATAACACAACTCAGAGTGCTGCCACAAGCCACACCTAACCATACCGAACCCACAAACTACACCTCACAGGACATGTTATGGCTCTCGGTCTGTCTGTCTGTCATTCCACCTTTATTTCCTTTCAGTCATCTTCCCCCTTTTTATACTTTCCATAAAATAGCAAAAGAGCTTTTTGAAGTACCACTTTGTATAAAATGGGTTACTGTGTGATGTGCTGGGATTTTCCTTGACTCGCCTGGCCTGGCCTGGCCTGAGCCTATTGCGACGCTGTGCTTGTGGGGAGTGCGGGCGACGGCATTGGGTCCCCTGCCTGGCCTGTGCAGGGCGTTTGGGAGCCTATTGAGGCGCTGCGTTTGTGGGGCGTGCGGGCGACGGCAGTGGGTCCCCTGCCTGGCCTGTGCAGGGCGTTTGGGAGCCTATTGAGACGCTGCGTTTGTGGGGCGTGCGGGCGACTGCATTGGGTCCCCTGGCGAAGCCTATACCGGCAGATTTATGGTCTGAGCGGAGCAGAGCGGAACACTTAATAATCCTCCTGCATCTCAACACACTCCACACACACTCCACACACACTCCACACACACACACTCCACACACACTCTGTGGAACGACAGACAGGCACATCCTAGAGAGAGAGAGAGAGAGAGAGAGAGAGAGAGAGAGGGAAAGATAGAGGGAGAGAGAGAGAGAGAGAGAGAGGGAAAGAGAGAGAGAGGGAAAGATAGAGGGAAAGAGGGGGAGAGAGAGGGAGAGAGAGAGAGGGAAAGATAGAGGGAGAGAGAGGGAGAGAGAGAGAGAGGGAAAGATAGAGGGAGAGAGAGATATATAGAGAGAGAGAGAGAGAGAGAGAGGGAAAGAGAGAGAGAGAGAGAGAGAGAGAGAGAGGGAAAGATAGAGGGAGAGAGAGGGAAAGAGGTGGGGAGAGAATGGGGAGGGAAAGAGAGGAGTGAGGGAGAAAAAGTCAGGGAGGGAGAGAGTAGGAGAGGGTGAGCAAGAGAATGAGAGAGAAAGAGAGAGTATGGAAAGAGTGTTAGGGAGAGGAAAATACATAGAGGACCGAGAAAGGGAAGGAAGGAGAGAGAGAAAGAGAGCAAGAGACAGAAAGAGAAGAGAGGAGAGAGAGAAAGAGAGCAAGAGAGAGTGAGAGAGAAAGAGAGAGAGCAGAGAATGTATGGACACTGAGGAGGTCAGGGGGACACTGGAAGGTCCCATGAGTCAATCTGCTCGATTTATAGATTGAGCCTTGTCACATGAGGAGTCGTGCACCTGTGGGAGTGTGTGTGTGTGTGTGTGTGTGTGTGTGTGTGTGTGTGTGTGTGTGTGTGTGTGTGTGTGTGTGTGTGTGTGTGTGTGTGTGAGTGAGGGGGTGGGTGCCCTTTCTCAGGTCAAACGCTTTATGAATATGCTTGTCCTGTCATGGCTGCTTGCTGGCGAGGCATGAATGTGAAGGACAATCCGCCCGGCGTGTCCTCTCTCTCTCTCTCTCTCTCTCTACCTCTCTCTCTATCTCTCTATCTCTCTCTCTCTCTCTCCCTCTCTCTACCTCTCTCTCTCCCTCTCTCCCTCTCTCTCTCTCCCTCTCTCTCTCTCTACCTCTCTCTCTCTCTCTCCCTCTCTCTACCCCTCTCTCTCTCCCCCTCTCTCTCTCCCTCTCTCTCTCTCTCTTTCCCTCTCTCTCTCCAGCCTCCTCCTCCAGTACGTGACGAGGGAGGTATATAAGTCTCAGTGAGTCCAGTACTCGATCTCCTGGACACTTTACTGCTGCCTCTGCTCTCGACTGATACGTAAGGCCCTGCTGAAAAGGAGCTTCATTGGTCCAAGTGTCCCCACTTTACAGTGTGACTTCAGGTACTATGCCCCCAAAACCTCATCAACTACTAAGCACTATGTGCTTTTTCTATAAGTACAGGTTGTTAAAAGTTGTCATTCAGGCTAGGGTTAGGGTTACTTTTGGGGTGTGGATTGGTAACATGTAATGATAGTATTGACTTATATTATATTGACTTATATTTGCCTGTTTATTTATCTCTGGAAAATCTGTGTGTTTTTTTTTTTAAGTGTTTGTAACCCCCCCCCTTTCTTTCCTACTGTGAGGCGCATTGTGTTACCTTCTTGTATGAAATGCGCCGTACAAATAAAGTTTGATTTGATTTGATTTGATACATAGTGCTATTCGTTACTGATGGGAGAACATAATAAAAGCATTCAATATGAAGTGGATCTTAACCTGTCAATTACCCATTGGAGTACGCAATCACCCACCTGAGTGTGTATTAATGGTGATTACTGCAGGACCCGTGCAATCTAACACATCGTTTATAATTATTTCATTTCTAGGTCACCAATACTTCATTCAGTATCAGTAGTGCCACTTGTGATTCCATCTGTAACTCCATTACAGATCAAATGTTCAAAGAAGGTCAAACCCCCAGAAAGCAGCTGAACTCCATTACCATTTAGACGAGGAGGTTTAGTGATTGGCTTGTTTAAACTGGGTGCCCCTTGTCGTAGCCAATCAGAATCTGAGAATGACGTGAAAGTTGGAGGTCCACATGAAGACACATTGCGCCACTGGTCTCTCAGTGAAACACACGCACACTGGCGCCCTCTGTAGGCTGTGGAGAGGTAATACCACAACAGTCGTCACGGTAACATGCAGAGGTTTGATCATCTCACAAACTATGAATAAATATCATTGGACCAGTCAGTGTTCATATGTGTGTTAGGTTATCTACACAGTTGGAATAAAGTGGCATCTGTCACTTGACAAACACAGCAGTGTTTAATTTAATTTAGTTTCATTTAATTCACAATCTTTGTGTCTAGAGAAATCACACCTAAATACTTTCAGCTCCAGCTCTGCAGGATTGACGCACGCACCACCAGGGGAATTTTTATTCATTTTTTTTTTCATTCATAATTTCTTTTTAACAATAATTTGCTAATTGTATACATCAATCTGCACAGCAAATCATTTATGACAGCACTAACATCGTTAATGAGAGCACTTATGCATATATATGCATCGATGTATATAATGAATCATTATATAATACAAATTATTACAAATACACATGAGACTGTGACGCTTATGCGCATACTTATTTCTTCATTTCTACTGTCTGAAGTGCAGGTTGCATTCTTGTAATGGACAACAGAAATTCCAGTAGTGTGTTATTTTAATAAGTGCTGTGTTCAGGGCATGTCTCCTCTCGTCTCCTCTGGTCTCACTTGGTCTCCTCTCGTCTCCTCTGGTCTCACTTGGTCTCCTCTGGTCTCCTCTCGTCTCCTCTGGTCTCCTCTGGTCTCCTCTGGTCTCCTCTCGTCTCATCTGGTCTCACTTGGTCTCACTTCGTCTCCTCTCGTCTCCTCTGGTCTCCTCTCGTCTCCTCTGGTCTCCTCTCGTCTCCTCTCGTCTCCTCTCGTCTCATCTGGTCTCACTTGGTCTCACTTCGTCTCCTCTCGTCTCCTCTCGTCTCATCTGGTCTCACTTGGTCTCCTCTCGTCTCCTCTCGTCTCCTCTGATCTCCTCTCGTCTCATCTGGTCTCCTCTCATCTCACTTGGTCTCATCTCGTCTCCTCTGGTCTCACTTGGTCTCCTCTCGTCTCACTTGGTCTCATCTGGTCTCCTCTGGTCTCCTCTGGTCTCCCCTGGTCTCCTCTCGTCTCCTCTGGTCTCCTCTGGTCTCCTCTCGTCTCCTCTGGTCTCCCCTGGTCTCCTCTCGTCTCACTTGGTCTCACTTGGTCTCACTTGGTCTCACTTGGTCTCATCTCGTCTCCTCTGGTCTCCCCTGGTCTCCTCTGGTCTCCTCTCGTCTCACTTGGTTTCCTCTGGTCTCATATCTGTATAGTATCTGTATACACCCCACTCCCTGTGAACATGTTCTCCCTATGTGTATTGTCTTTCTACTTTGATTTGTGTATGTATGTTTGTGAGTTAAGTTAAGTGTATAAGCTACTGGATGACCTAAATTTCCCTCGGGATTAATAAAGTATCCATCTATCTATCTATCTATCTCTGGTCTCACTTGTGGACGAGCAGCGTCTCCTCAATAGTCCAGTCCTCATCTCCCTACTGAATTATACATGTCCCCCCCCCCCCCGCACCACCCACTCACCAAGTTATGGAAGAAAAGGACGCACCAATACGGAACACACATGGGCTGTAATGTGTGTGTGTGTGAGAGAGAGACAGAAATTGTGTGTTTGTGTGTGTGTGTATATGTGAATGTGTTTACATATGCTGTACTGTGTGTGTGTGTGTGGATATGTGAATGTGTGTGTGTGTGTGTGTGTGTGTGTGTGTGTGTGTGTGTGTGTGTGTGTGTGTGTGTGTGTGTGTGTGTGTGTGAATATATGAATGTGTTTTCACATGCTGTATTGTGTGTGTGTGGATATGTGAATGTGTTTTCACATGCAGTAATGTGTGTGTGTGTGTGTGTGTGTGTGTGTGTGTGTGTGTGTGTGTGTGTGTGTGTGTGTGTGTGTGTGTGTGTGTGTGTGTGTGTGTGTGTGTGTGTGTGTGTGTGAATATATGAATGTGTTTTCACATGCTGTATTGTGTGTGTGTGGATATGTGAATGTTTTTTGCACATGCTGTAATGTGTGTGTGTGTGTGTGTTTGTGTGTGTGTGTGTGTGTGTGTGTGTGTGTGTGTGTGTGTGTGTGTGTGTGTGTGTGCTCGTTTGCTTCTGTGTGTGTGTGTGTGTGTGTGTGTTGATGCGCAGTAATGTGTGTGTCCTGGTGTATTTTTACCCAGATGGGGATGTAGGCAGGGATGACTCACTCTCTGTGCGCTCTGTGTGAACCCCCTCTCTGCAGCCCCCTGAAGATCTCTTCCTTCCAGAGACGGAGCTCTACACCATATCACTGTCTATCTCTATCTATAGCCATCTTATCTTTACACCATATCACTGTCTCTATCTATAGCCATCTTATCTTTAGACCATATTACTGTCTATCTATAGTCATCTTATCTTTAGACTCACCTGTGCAGGTCATGGCATTCATCTTAGCTTTAGACTTACCTGTGCAGGTAATGGCATTCATCTTATCTTTACACCATATCACTGTCTCTATCTATAGCCATCTTATCTTAAGACTCACCTGTGCAGGTCATGGCATTCATCTTATCTTTAGACCATATTACTGTCTATCTATAGTCATCTTATCTTTAGACTCACCTGTGCAGGTCATGGCATTCATCTTAGCTTTAGACTTACCTGTGCAAGTAATGGCATTCATCTTAGCTTTAGAATCACCTGTGCAGGTAATGGCATTCATCTTATCTTTAGACTCACCTGTGCAGGTCATGGCATTCATCTTAGCTTTAGACTCACTCTGTGCAGGTCATGGCGTTCATTCAGACCACAGCTAGAGATGCTGCCTTTGAGAATGCACGCGTACACACGCTGAACTGCAGCAGAAGTGTGTGGGCCACGATGACACACGAGAGACACACTAGCACACACACTAGAGACACACAGACACACACACACCAGAGACACACTAGCACACACACCAGAGACACACTAGCACACACACTAGAGACACACTAGCACACACACGAGAGACACACACACACACACACACACGAGAGACACACACGAGAGACACACTAGAACACACCCTAGAGACACACACCAGAGACACACTAGCACACACACACGAGAGACACACTAGCACACACACGAGAGACACACACACACACACACGAGAGACACACACGAGAGACACACGAGAGACACACTAGCACACACACGCGAGAGACACACTAGCACACACACACGAGAGACACACTAGCACATAATGAGGCAGTACAATGCTCACAAACGCTACCACAGTTTCCATTTTGGCTGTGTGCTGGACACGATTCTTTACGCTTCGGTCATTTGCATAGAACCTGCTTTCCACACATATGTGTAGCCAGCGTTTAAAGGACACAGTAGATTACATACCATACACACACAAACATATGTGTAGCCAGCGTTTAAAGGACACAGTAGATTACATACCATACACACACAAACATTTACATTTACATTTAGTCATTTAGCAGACGCTTTTGTCCAAAGCGACGTACAAGGGAGAGAATAGTCAAGCTACGAGCAATAGAACCTGGTGTAACAATAAATACTACTTTACATAAGAAATATAACAAAAGAAAAAGAAAAAAGAAAAAGAAGTGCAGAAATGTAACTGCTGTAATTGCAAGTTACGCACTAGTCGAAGTGCCAGTTAGGACGGGAAGTGCTCTCTGAAGAGTTGGGTCTTCAAAAGCTTCAAAAACATACGTATGTGTACATTTACATTTAGTCATTTAGCAGACGCTTTTATCCAAAGCGACTTACACATGTATACACATTTTACATTTACACTGATGGCACACTGCACATTAGGAGCAATTAGGGGTTCAGTGTCTTGCTCAAGGACGCTTCGACAGGGAATCGAACTAGCAACCTTCTGATTACTAAACGACTTATATACCCCCTGTACCACTGTCGCCCCTGTGTAGCCAGCGGATGAAGGCCACAGCAGTCTTCATCAGGGGTCTTTCTATCCCATTGAGCAGATGCCCACAGATCAGACAATGTGACTTATAGCAGAGGATTATAGCAGATTATTGCCACAAACGGGATGAAAGCCACCTCACCACTGGTAAATCAAGTGCAGGGTCGGTCACTGCGGCAACAAGTTAGCTAAAAAAGCTAAATGTCGGCTGTAGGTCATACATGCTGTGCACTGGCAGCATCTAGAGTAGATTACATACCATACACACACACACACAGACACACACACACACATGGGCCAAGGAAGAACACACACACACACACACACACACACACACACACACACACACACACACACACACACATGGTGTAGCATGGGCCAAGGAAGAACACACACACACACACACACACACACACACACACACACACACATGGGCCAAGGAAGAACACACGCACACACACACACACACACACACACACACACACACACACACACACATAAAAGGAAGATTGTCACTTTCTGTGACGGCAGAGGAAGTGCTTTGTGAGCGTCAGAGTGGGCGTATGACCACAGGACGAGAGACGCTCCTTTTAGAGTGATGAGGGTTGAAGGAGGCGTGATGTTGTCAATAACCTCTTTCTCTTCTATTGTTAGCCTCGCGGTGGACTAGCACTGGGTTCTATTGAGCAGGGTCAGGAAGGTTACTTTACTTTTAGGTTACAGATTACTAGTTGCTCTTTTAAACATGTAATACGTTATGATAACTATTCTAATTGATTTAAAAGTAGTGCAACTTATCACTTTCGGTTATTTTTTTTACCACGTTTTGATTGGCAGATGAGAGGTGGTGCAAATTCAAGCATGAGAACCAATCAAAAACAACGCTCAACATTTGAGTTCATACTGCCCAATGAAAGGAGGCTGTCCAATCAGTGAAGAGATGCAAAGCAACCTTGCAGGCTTTAAAGTTTCTTAAAAATAAATATATATATATATATTCAGATGTTACCCCTTTGTGATTGTGAATGACAAAGGAGATAAGATCACGATATCATGATTTTTGGTTGTATGGCAGTTTACATAATGATTCACTCATGTTCAACACATGTCTAAAAATAAATCAGACCCGTGTCAGGCTCAGTGAACAGCATGGAGTCAAACCAATTGAAACACCGATGCCCCCTGGTGGACACAACGGGAACCAAAACTAGTGAGTGTACTACTAAAAGGACCATGGGGCCTTTGGTGTCAATGCAGCTTTGACTAGTGGAAAAAAACAGTTCCCCATTTCATTTGATTTATGTATAAGCTGATCTATTAGTGTGAACATGTTTCATCCTTTGACA
>NC_045170.1:3082765-3085265 GCF_900700415.2 Clupea harengus | reverse complement strand
GAAGGAAACAATAAGACAATAGACCCAAGTGCTCGTCTAGTCTAGCCAACACAGGGCTCGACCCGAAGATCTACAGATGAACTCTCGAAACAGAGCATGAATCATCTTTACATAAACACATATATCATGGGGAAAGGATGAATCATCTTTACATAAACACATATATCATGGGGAAGGTATTGCGCTTGTACAGAATTAACACACATACTCTCCGCTCCACTGAAATGTCAACTATACATACTAAACACATTTACCTTTGGAGCCGAGAGCAAGTTCCTTCTGTCCAATGGACTTACTAACTCAACTAGTCTGTAGTGTGAGCACTACCTCACCTCAGCACTTCAACTAGTCTTACCTCAACACCTTAACTAGTCTGTGGTGTGAGCACTACCTCACCTCAGCACTTCAACTAGTCTGTGGTGTGAACACTACCTCACCTCGTCACCTTAACTAGTCTGTGGTGTGAACACTACCTCACCTCAACACCTCGTCACCTTAACTAGTCTGTGGTGTGAGCACTACCTCACCTCAGCACTTCAACTAGTCTGTGGTGTGAACACTACCTCACCTCGTCACCCCAACTAGTCTGTGGTGTGAACACTACCTCACCTCGTCACCTTAACTAGTCTGTGGTGGGAGCACTACCTCACTTCAACTAGTCTGTGGTGTGAACACTACCTCACTTCAACTAGTCTGTGGTGTGAACACTACCTCACCTCGTCACCTTAACTAGTCTGTGGTGTGAACACTACCTCACTTCAACTAGTCTGTGGTGTGAACACTACCTCACCTCGTCACCTTAACTAGTCTGTGGTGTGAACACTACCTCACCTCAACACCTCGTCACCTTAACTAGTCTGTGGTGTGAGCACTACCTCACCTCGTCACCTTAACTAGTCTGTGGTGTGAACACTACCTCACCTCGTCACCCCAACTAGTCTGTGGTGAGCACTACCTCACCTCGTCCCTCAGCACCTCAACTAGCTCAACTGTGGTGGGAGCACGATCTTGAACTTCATTGAAGGTATAATCACGCTTGTCCAAACACATTTTCCAGCCTGTCAAGGATGCAACATTAGCATAAAGGCATGTAGCTGATAAAACATGTACTGTATATGTAATATAATATACATATTATAATATAAGACAGCTTTCATTAAGTCATCTTCAAGTCACAGACATGTCTCCCAGAACTTGGTTTGCATGGAGAGACACCTTGCTGTGGAACCACCTATGCACAAACACCCAAACTTACCCACATATTTAGATTTGATCCATCTCAGTGCCTTGGAGAGTATTAATCCTAACTATCAAGTGGCCCACCCAGTCATGGTCATGGTATAGCCAGTGTGTACGTGTGAGCGTGTGTGTGTGTGAGTGTGTGTGTGTGTGAGTGCATGTGTGTTCGTGTGTATGTATCTATACTAGGCCATTGGAGTACTGTGTCATGGTATACCCAGTGTGTATGTGTGAGCGTGTGTGAGTGTGTGTGTGTGTGTGTGTGTGTGTGTGTGTGTGTGTGTGTGTGTGTGTGTGTGTGTGTGTGTGTGTGTGTGTGTGTGTGTGTGTGTGTGTGTGTGTGTGTGTATATGTATCTATACTAGACAGATCCTGTACTCCCTTTCCTTCCCTCTCATTACTTCTCTCATTATCTCTCTCCATTTCTCTTTCTCCCTGTCAACCTTTCACTATTATTTTTTTTTTATTTCTCAGAAATCTCTTATTTGTGTTCTTGGGAGGATCTCCATAAAACTCCCTTTTCTGCGGAGCCACAGATCATCCTGGCCAAGAGGAACAGTGGTGCATTGGGCCACCAGGTTCCTGAAACTAGAAATCAAATATTTGAGGCTCCATCATGGAGACTGCAGTCATTTTTCTGAGCTCAACTGTTTGAACACCGTGATACCAAGTCGCTTGTGGATACATTGATAGATTCGCGAGACAAACAGGAATTTTAGACTCAATAATAGGTGTGACGTCTTACTGTAGGGAGGCTTACTATCAGAACTATGAGAGCCAGGTGCATCGTGGGTAGCTAAGTGATGTCACCCTACTTCCTGAACCATCACTCGCTTATTGGTTTGTTTTCCCTTCTATTACTATTATTATTGTTGTTGTTGTTGTTGTTGTTGTTGTTGTTGTTGTTACTTAGCATCAGTCACTAGGCATTAAGACTCAAACAACATGTCCGTGTGTGTAACAGTCATTGTCATAAAGATGATTTTTGTCCTGTAAATGTAATGTTGTTCTTCTGACAGTACCAAGAGGTTTTGAAGTGAAGTTGAATTAGTTGAGCTCCTTTGGGGTTCAATCCACGGGTTCGCCCTTCAGGGGTACACCTGTGTGCATGTGTGAGAGACGCACTCTCATTTCCTGTTCTTTGGCCTGGGCTTTGCTGAACAGCGTGCATTCTTCACCGCATCCATCTCTCCACAGACCCACGGTAAAAACAACCTCAGAATGGGAGAAGATAACAGGTTCCTGCGAAAAATAAGCCCCA